>NC_091193.1:27194708-27211573 GCF_040958095.1 Procambarus clarkii
GAAAATAATAGTGTAGAAGACTTACAATTATTTGTACAATACTTACTCATAAAATTGAAAAGGAAATTTATTATGAAATTGGATTCCCATTCAGTCTGTGATTACTCTCCTAATATAAATAATGTTGCACAGTTCTTAGAAAATGGGAGTGGGAGTGGTAAAATTAACATTTTATTTATTAATATTCCAATTTTCTTTTTCCCTGATATTAAAAAAGATGAGCCATTACATAAACGGATATTACGAGTTGTATCCAACACTCATAAAATTACTCAGCTAGTGGAAGAATATATGTCTTCAAAATACAAATCCTCACAGAAAAAATAATGTTATATGATAACGTTACAACTTGTTTTGAAAATTATGGCATTAAATGTCTCTGTAATACAAATTTTCGAATGGATTATTTTGAACAAATGACTAAACAAAAATTCAAATTTTCCTTTTTTACAGTAGGAAATGTAACCACTTTTCTTGAAAGAATATATGGGAGAGACAATTTAAACATCCGATATGGTCTTTGTCAGTACACACAACAACACCGGAAGAGTCCGTTATGGTTTTGAGAATCTTAAACGTGAAATTTTGTAATGGATGTAAGAAAGAAATAATAGGAGATGGTATACCTTCGTCTTACCATACTGGATCGCTAAAAATTGTTTCAAACAATCCTCCTTCAGTTCAATATTTTGATAATACAGGACGTGAGTTGTTTCAGAGTATAAGCAAAAGTAATAATTTTGTAGCAACGGCTGCCTACTATCTCTATTGTGCATTAAGTGATGATGAGTATCCCTTATGTAATTTATATGGGAAATGTTTTTGTAATGAAAATTACCGATGGAATTATATTTTATCTGTTCTGAAGAAAAGCTTCAAACCTAAGGAGATGTCACAATCAAAAATTGAAGATGCAGTTCATTTTATATATGGAGATAAACCATACTTTTTAACATAACAAATAAGGAAAATAATCAATATCATATTGTTATATCAAATTTAAATTTCGATGTTTCAAAGAACGAGGTTCAATGAATATTCTTTATGATCAGGAAAAATGTTGTATTCAAGTACAATTTTTAGATGTTTATGGAAACATTTTACCAACTTCTTGGTTTAAATTATTCGCTATGAATATTATTATATCCAAATTGGTATTCGCAAAGTTATTACTCCCATAATGTTATTAGCATTTGTAAGTCATTATTATTATTTTGTATTTAGGATTTTGAAGTTGGCATGTATTGTTCGTTCTTCAAATGGATTAATGATGAAAATAGTGATAATATAGATTATAATTATGATACAGAGGCAAGTAACGACTACAAAGAATATGGAAGTAGTGATTATGAAAGTAGTGATGAAATATTTGTTTAATAAAAAGAATATATATATATATTTTTTCAGTTTTTTATTAATTTTATTTAAAATAAATGTTTATAAAATAAATAAATAATATATAAAATGACTTTGAGTGACTTTTTGTTTGTTTTATTTTTTATATAAAATATCGAATTTAACTATAAAGGGGAAAATATTATTTCAGTTTTCTTAAATTTTATCTCAAATTATAAAGTAACTATGAATATTTTAATCAAAATGTATATTTTGTTTTTTTTATTTTAAATATAAATAAAAAATTATACATAAAATTAATAATATTATATATTTAATATCATGATAAATAAAATTATGTTTATAAAATTAACAAAACTTAAACATCAAAATTTTATATTATATAGAAAGGTTTATAAGTTTTATTTTGCAATAAAATTTGGAAAAATATATAAATCCATAAAGAATTAATTGATTCTCTTCTTTTTTTTGCCTTAATTAAAAAATAACCAATACAAAATTTGGAGTTATAAATAAAATTTGATGTCTTATTTGGGAAACTATTCAAGATCTGATTTGCCTAATAAGCCAATGAATGGTCCACCACCGGCTTATGGTCCACCACAGGGTCCCCACTGACCACAGGCTGGTGGTCAACCCCATTTTTTCCACAAAATATTTTTTATGGATGAGACACCATATCTAAAAAAAAAAAAAAAAGAATGATGTGCTGTTACACTGCCCCTAGATATCATTCGGTTCCCAAGAGTTCGACTTAATCAAACCAGAAATGCTGCTCTTCAAATCAAGGGTCTTAAAATGTTGAATGCCGTTCCCAATCATATCAAAGACTGTACCTCTCCCAACTAGTTTAAGAAAAAAAATGTAAAGTGAGTATAATAAGAGTTTTGGTGAACTTTTGGGATTCCTGTGTCTGTGTGTGTGTGTGTGTGTGTGTGTGTGTGTGTGTGTCTTTGTGTCTTTGTGTGTGTGTGTGTGTGTGTGTGTGTGTCTTTGTGTGTGTGTGTGTCTTTGTGTGTGTGTGTCTTTGTGTCTTTGTGTGTGTGTGTGTGTGTGTCTTTGTGTGTGTGTGTGTCTTTGTGTGTGTGTGTGTGTGTGTGTGTGTGTCTTTGTGTGTGTGTGTGTCTTTGTGTGTGTGTGTCTTTGTGTCTTTGTGTGTGTGTGTGTGTGTGTGTGTGTGTGTGTGTGTGTGTCTTTGTGTGTGTGTGTGTCTTTGTGTCTTTGTGTGTGTGTGTCTTTGTGTGTGTCTTTGTGTCTGTGTGTGTGTGTCTTTGTGTCTTTGTGTGTGTCTTTGTGTGTGTGTGTCTTTGTGTCTTTGTGTGTGTCTTTGTGTGTGTGTGTGTGTGTCTTTGTGTGTGTGTGTGTGTCTTTATGTGTGTGTAAGTGTGTGTGTGTGTGTAAGTGTGTGTGTGTCGTTGTGTGTGTGTGTGCGTCGTTGTGTGTGTGTCTTTATGTGTGTTTAAGTGTGTGTGTCTTTGTGTCTTTGTGTGTGTGTGTGTGTGTGTGTGTGTCTGCGTGTGCGTGTGTGTGTGTCTTTGTGTGTCTTTGTGTGTGTGTGTGTGTGTGTCTGCGTGTGCATGTGTGTGTGTCTTTGTGTGTGTAAGTGTGTGTGTCTTGGTGTCTTTGTGTGTCTTTGTGTGTGTGTGTGTCTTTGTGTGTGTAAGTGTGTGTGTCTTTGTGTGTGTGTGTGTGTGTCTTTGTGTGTCTTTGTGTGTGTGTGGGTGTGTGTCTTTGTGTGTGTGTGTGTGTGTGTGTCTTTGTGTGTGTGAGTGTGTGTGTGTGTCTTTGTGTGTGTGTGTGTGTGTGTGTCTTTGTGTGTGTGAGTGTGTGTGTGTGTGTGTGTGTGTGTGTGTGTGTCTTTGTGTGTGTGTGTCTTTGTGTGTGTGAGTGTGTGTGTGTGTCTTTGTGTGTGTGTGTCTTTGTGTGTGTAAGTGTGTGTGTGTAAGTGTGTGTGTGTAAGTGTGTGTGTGTGTGTGTCTTTGTGTGTGTAAGTGTTTGTGTCTTTGTGTGTGTGTGTGTGTCTTTGTGTCTTTGTGTGTGTAAGTGTTTGTGTCTTTGTGTGTGTGTGTGTGTCTTTGTGTCTTTGTGTGTGTGTGTAAGTGTGTGTGTATGTGCGTGTGTCTTTGTGTATGTGTGTGTGTAAGTGTGTGTGTCTTTATGTGTGTGTTTTGGGTGTGTGTTTTTTATGTTTGAGTGTGAATTTGTGGGTGTATATGTTTTTGTATAAAAAAAAGATGAATAAAAAGGATAAACTTCCAATTAACATACAAATCGAACATATAAATAATGAGAAGTTTAACATTAAAAAAACCCCTGGATTATATTATTTTCCCCTGAGATTTAATCTAACAAGACAATTATTTATAGCTGATAAATTATATTATAATAATAATATCGATGATTCTCATATTACTTTTACTTATCCAAACAATCTTAGCAGAAGTCAATTAATATATCATAAAATTTATGACATGTCAGGACTAACAGCTGATAATAAATTTGTCTGGTATGAAAGATTTTTCACGCAAATTCATAATCAAAATATTTTATATGAAAAGGATGATCAGGATTTTTCACTTTCAGTGTATTCTAGAACTCATTCCCCTTTTAAATTTGAAAAAACCAAAATGATACTTTTTATCAACGAGGTTGTGTATTTAATGTTGTTTCTTTTAGATGGGGTAAGAGATATTACCCAAAGTTTAAAAGAAAGTTCATTAAGGGAGTATATTATTAATAATTGTATAAATTATCAAAAAGTATTAAAAGCAAATAAAAAAACTCTTAAAACTATTGATATGTACATTTGTATTGATGATGTAATTAAATATGATGAGCTTATCATTGAGCATCTTATTAAATATTTTGAAAAAGATAAAAATTGGTCCGAAAGAAAACATATATCATTATCCACTGCATGGCATATGCATTGTGAGTTATTACAAGAATTTAGTATAATTAAAGAAAATAAAATGATTATATCAATACCAAGACTTGCAAAATTTAATTTACAACTTTTACCCGATTATCAAATAACTAAAGTGATAGCTTATCTTCCACAACAAAGCGGACATAAATATATTTGGCACAATCAGTACCAAAATTATTATATTTATAACAATGGGATTATTATTAAAAAGAGGAAGGCGTTGGATGAGATGGAGGAGGGAGGTTTGGAGGATGTGGAGGATGAAGCGGATCAGGCGTTGGAAGATCAAGTGGATCAAGATATGGAGGAGGTAGTGGAAGAGATTGATGATGCTGGAGAGGAAGAGGAGGAATATATTTGTTCAACATACCATGGTGCACGGCTTCGGGCTGAGAGAATATGATGGAGTCTGGTGGGATGATCGGTGATCATGAGTCTACCACAAAGACACACACACACACAAACACACACACACATTCTGACACACACACACACACACACAAACACACACACACACACACAAAGACACACACATACAAAGTCACACACATACAAAGTCACACACATAAAGACACACACACACACACACATAAAGACACACACACTTACACACACACACAAAGACACAAAGACACACACACACACAAAGACACACAGACACACACACTTACACACACAAAGACACACAAAAGACACACAAAGACACACACACACACACACACACAAAGACACAAAGACACACAAGAGGTTCCAGGTGGTCTTCACAATAGAACAGGGTGAGGTCACTGTGCTAGGAGAAAGGGAGGTAAACCAGGCGGCCTTGGAGGAGTTCGAAATTACGAGAGAGGAGGTCAAGAGACACCTGCTGGATCTGGATGTTAGAAAGGCTGTTGGTCCAGATGGGATCTCACTATGGGTACTGAAAGAGTGTGCAGAGGCACTCTCCATAGTGTATAGTAAGTCACTAGAGACGGGAGACCTACCAGAAATATGGAAGACGGCGAATGTGGTCCCAATATACAAAAAGGGCGACAGACAAGAGGCACTGAACTACAGGCCAGTGTCCTTGACTTGTATACCATGCAAGGTGATGGAGAAGATTGTGAGAAAAAACCTGGTAACACATCTGGAGAGAAGGGACAAATCGCCAACATGGATTCAGGGAGGGTAAATCTTGCCTTACAGGCTTGATAGAATTCTACGATCAGGTGACACAGATTAAGCAAGAAAGAGAGGGCTGGGCGGACTGTATTTTCTTGGATTGTCGGAAAGCCTTTGACACAGTACCACATAAGAGGCTGGTACATAAGCTGGAGAGACAGGCAGGTGTAGCTGGTAAGGTGCTTCAGTGGATAAGGGAGTATATAAGCAATAGGAAGCAGAGAGTTACGGTGAGGGGTGAGACCTCCGATTGGCGTGAAGTCACCAGTGGAGTCCCACAAGGCTCTCCCAGAGGGTATCGATTCATTTCTCTCAATGTTTGCGACAATCCTGGAGTATGCAGCCCCAGCATGGAGTCCATATCTAGTCAAGGATAAGACTAAACTGGAAAAGGTTCAAAGGTTTGCCACCAGACTAGTAATCGAGCTGAGAGGTATGAGCTACGAGGAGAGACTACGGGAATTAAACCTCACTTCGCTGGAAGACAGAAGAGCTAGGGGGGAGGGACATAATCACCACATTTATGACAGATCCCGATAGGCTCATGAATCTGTACACCTGTTGATTGACGGTTGAGAGGCAGGGCCAAAGAGCCAGAGCTGAACCCCACAAACACAACTAGGTGAGTACACACACACACACACACACACACACACACACACACACACACACACACACACACACACACATTCTGACACACAAAACGCATTCTCACACAGGAATCACACACGCACACAAAGACACACACACACACAAAGACACACACACACACACACACACACACACACACACACACTTACACACACACACACACACACACACACACACACACACATATTCTGACACATAAAACGTACTCTCACATAGGAATCATACACACACACACACACATATATTCTGACACATAAAACGTATTCTCACACAGGAATCACACACACATTCTCACAAATACACACACACACACACACACACACACACACACACACACACACATACTCATTCTTACACACACACACACACACAAAGACACAAAGACACACACACAAAGACACACACAAAGACACACAAAGACACACACACACACACACACACACACACACACACACACACACACACACACACACACACACACACATACTCATTCTTACACACACACACACACATACTCATTCTTACACACACACACACACACACAAAGACACACACACACACACACACAAAGACACACACAAAGACACACACACACAAAGACACAAAGACACACACACACTAGTGAAAATCCTCTCGTTGGCTCCGCCCACTTCACCCGTGATTGGTGCTCCATCAAGCCAATCACAGCAGACCGGCCACACAGTTACCACGACTCACATACCAAACACTTATTTGTTTTTAAACAGTAAAATTAACTCTTTTTTAATACTTATTTAAAAAAGAAAGAATAGCTCATGACAGAATTGATGATAAAAGAAATTGACCATGGTCTTCAGCCTTTTATTCACATCACCCAAAGTTTGGTTGATGAAAATAAATCTTTTTTAAATACAAATAAGTATCTGACAGATTTGACAGAAAACATTAAATTGTCAAATCTTCATCACCCAGCCAAATCTTTTATTAATTCTATCAATGAAAACCTAAATTTTAAATCCCAAAATGATTTTAATAAAATTATGAAAAATATTTTGCATGGTGATGTAGAATCCCCTATTCTAAATATTATAGAAAACAAAGCTCTTAAACAACATATGTTAAAAAAATACCCATTTAAACTCTATGAAGAACACATTAACAATGTAAATAAACTTGCCCAAGATCTTGGGTTTGAAAACGAAACTCAATTTCTTGAATATTTAGAAAGTAATCCTTCACCAACTGATTCCAAATTAACTAAAATTTTTAACACTATGACCAAATGGGCTGGTAAACATAAAAGTTTGATATTGAAATCTGCGATATTATTAGGTGTAGGTGTTGCTTTTCTTGAATATTTGAACAAATACAATCGGAAGAACAGTGGTTGTTTTAGATACCATGTTGGAAAAGGACATTCCCTAAAAAAAGAAGTATATTTGACCAGATTTTGTAAATTCCCTATCAATCGGGTTGATTATATTAACTATGACATACTAAATGATAATACTCATCCATTGTTCAATAAAAAAGTCTGGAACTGTCAATTTGATATTCCAAATTCTGCAGAAACCCAAAACATATTAAATTTGGGCTGTAAGGGAATATGTTGTCCCCATAACTACAATTATCTTTCACAATTTGTCAAGGGTTATGAACCTATTTCTAATTTAGAAAATAAAGAAATATTTTATATATATAAATGTGAACAGGGAACAATTTTAAGAAATATTGCCGAAATTTTAGGAGATGGTATTGGTGAAGTGATTCAAGGCATTGGGCAATCTGATATATGGCAATTTATATTGAAATCAATTAAAAATATTGGCTGGGTTATACTTTTAATTTTATTATTAATAATAATGTTAGGCCCATTGATAATGGTGATCAAATAGCGACATATGAGTGCACTAATGGGTGGTGTAGTGTATGGTGCATTGATGTAATAATATACAATATTTACTCACTGAGCTTATTTGCAAAGAAAATGTTTAACTACCATTGCAACATTCATTAACATATTTCATAAATAATTCTCGAGGTAACCCACCATATTCATATGCAATGTATATGAAGGATATACCCCAGGGGACCTCTGTTATATGTCCATCAATATTTCGTAAAATTTTCCATGATTTTAAATTTTCTTTTTCCTTTTCTAAAAAGGAAATTTTATATTGAACTTCAACACTGTAATGGGAATAAATTTCTGATGATTGTGGTAGCGGTGGTTGTGGTGGTGGTGGTGGTGGTGGTAGTGGTGGTGGCGGTGGTGGTGGTGGTGGTGGTGGTGGTGCTAATTGATAAAAATATTTTGAAGGAAAATCATAAACGTAACATGAAGAAGGTGGAATTACATAAATTGAATGTGGCACTGAAGTCATATAATAAGGTACAATCATACATTGAGTTGTTTGTAATGGTATTTGTGGAATGGTTGGTTGATAATAATAATCATTTCGATGACACCCATATTCTTCACAACCACCACCACTATTCCAACTTTCAGCATCACCATTTACTCCAGCTTCCACCATGATTCCTCTCAGTATTCTGGTAAATGAATTCTCAAATTTCTTTATTATATTGATCAATATTAAAAAAATAAATAAATACTCTTAACATTTTCGTAATGAAAACTGTTACTGTCTCTGATATTGCAATTGCAACTTACATAGTACATCGTATATCACAACGAAAAACAATGGAGATTCTTCAACAAAGAAATGGAAGTAAGTATTTTAAAAATATTATCATTAAGAATATACCATGGAAAAATATTCCTCCCAATTTCCCCAAAGCTTTCTTAGATGAAAATCCTAACGACTTTGAAGTTAAATTCACAACGCTAGGTTTTAACATGCTAAAATGTTATTATGATGTAAAAACTGCTTGTCAGCCCGGATCTGGATCAGCTATTTTAATAAACGAACGTGAATATGCCTGTAGTGAAGCATGTTATGCTGTTCATAATGAGGTCCTTGAATTTCTTCAAGAAAGATTTGGTAATGATTTAAAATCTATTCTAAACAATACAGAAACAGACAATCATTATTTCTCGAAACCTATTCCCGTTGAAACTTGGTCGATTAATGTCAAGGAATCTAACGAAAATTATTGTGGTGTACAGTTGTCTGCACTTAAAACATTGGCTCTAAGACCTTCAAGTCGATGGAGTCCTTCTAATGAAAACGATTTACAATCTTATCAAAAGAACCCCATTGCCTATGCCAAGAATACAAATACATATCAACTGAGAAAAGCTGTTGCTGGCTTAATCGATGCTCCACCATTGACATGGAATATTCAGCAACAGAATATAAACTTTAACTCAATCTATTGTAAATTCTTTCATAAATACTACGATAGCCAGTCAGATCAATGCCATAGTCATGTCCACCGCCAGATATTAGGTTTTATATTTGGCAATCAAGTTATCAACCAATTAACCGATGGTGAATTAGTGGACTTACTTAATCCAACATCAGGAATGAGTATGATTCTAATGGATAAATTGAACAAACAAAATTATATGGATGTTGACAGAGGTTATATTGAAACAGTTGTTCCACAGTCAATACTCGAAAAAGAACAATTTGTTGACGAAGCGGATATAGTAGTATCCTCCGAAAATGTATCATTTATTGAACAGTATACTACTACAACTACTAATTTCATAGATGTTATAATAACACGTTTAGAATCTGAGTTTTCCGATTTATTATCATTAATAAAAGATGAGGCTATTACTATAACCGAAATTGAAGTTACAACTCGAGTGCCTAAGATAATTTCAAGACTGTTAAAATATTTCTCCGAAAACATTCTTCATGATGCTCTTCAAGAATTATTATCTGTAATTATGGTAGAAGCTTCATCTCAACAAATGATTATTCAACTTTTGGCGATGATCATTCGATCATCTATGGTTGAAATGAGCATTCAATTTTCAATACGGCTTTTATCCGTTTTATCTTCGTCTTTATCCCTTGTTTTATCTGTGGGATTAGTGTTGTTACCATTAGAATTATATTTATCAATAGGTAATATTGGTGGGTACAATAATGAAATAACTCATGCTGCATTAGAAAACCTTCGCCATAAAATAATTAATCAATTGTTAGAACAAGATATAAACTTTGGACAATATATTAAATTGGGGCCTCCACAGTCTATAACCACACCACAAATAACACCAGATATGATATATTTATCTGCCATAAATGAAATAATACGCATTTATCCCCAATGTATAAACATAATTGGTATGGATGGAACTACCACAAATTCTTTAGAAGAGAACAAGATGATTTTAAGCCTGCTTAGTCAGTTTGATGTAAACAGCCTTGGTCAAGCAATTACTCACAAGATTAATTCTAAAACCTATGATAGAGATTCTAAAGTGATAGATATGAGTAATTATATCATTAATGAAGCTAAATATAAACATTATCCCATTCAAACTGCAGATTTGGAATTACAAGAAGTAGAAAATTTAATTTCAAATTCTAAAAGGGATATATTAATTTTATGTTTAGCTTTGATATTTTTAATTGTCAGTCTGTTCCTCTTTCTCTTCAAGAAGCAACTTTATTCTTTTTATACACTAGGCATAAGTAATTGTTTTTATATATATTGGTCTCTTTCTACAGCTTGGTTAAATTAAAAGCCATAATAAAAATATTATTGAGTGTGTGTGTGTGTGTGTGTGTGTGTGTCTGTGTATGTGTGTGCATCCGGTGGTATTCTGAGGCCCCAAAAATAACAACTTGGACCATTTTTATATAAAGAGCTTCACACCAACAGAGAGATCAGACAAGACTCAATTCGTCTCGTTGATAGAGCCGGTGCCTGTCTGGGTGTACGTCTTTATGCTGAGTCCAGTCCCATTCCCTTTTTTAATTCTACTAACTCCAAACGTTTTAATGAGTAAATGTCCTCCATTGTACAAGGTGAGCTTGTCATATGTGGCAAAGACCTCGATCCCCTTCACATATTAAACATATGGAATGGTATCCGTATGGATAGTTCCCTTCCCAAAATTAGCATGTCATTGTTCACTCTGAACAAAATCGACCCAAATGAGTTTCCCTTAACTCAATCTACCCCAGACCTTTCCCCCCCCCAAAAAAAAACCACCAACATCAAAAAGACATTATCAGATGATAATGATCTTAACCCACCCTTCAAGAAAAGAAAGAAAAATGCCATCAGAAGTAGGTTTGGAATGGTGAACCGAGACGATGAAGATTCATCTGAAGAATCATCTGAAGAATCATCTGAAGATTCATCTGAAGAATCATCTGAAGAATCATCTGAAGATTCATCTGAAGATTCCTCCTCGGAATACTCTGATGAGGGGTCCCTCTCATTGATCAAGTAAGTAATGACATTTCACATAAATATTGGTGTTGGCGTTATGGTGTGTTAACTCAATTGCTCCCTGAAGTCCATTGGGCCAAATATTATATACAGTATCGGATAACATAATACTCGCCGGAGCTTCGAGACCTGAGCTCTTCGTCGCTGGCCACTAGATTGTCCTCAATGAATAAAAAGGATGTGATAGCTCCTTACTCCCTCAGTCTACCTCGTAGTTCACGCCCAGTGACAACATGTGTTTAAATCCTTGAAAAAATCCATTCAGTATAGTGAGTGAAGTCGTATTCTCGTCGTTCCTTCTTAAGGGTTATAGTATTAATTTGGTTTTTTTTTTTTGTTTTTTTTTGTGTGTGTGTAATTTTTGTAATTTTTTGGATGAATAATTGTCTAAAATTTAATTTTATGGAATGCCTAGGGATGTAAAAATTACAATGTAAAATTGACCAGCAATGAATATTGTTTCTCAATGATCATAGTTTTTTTTTTTTTTTTTTTTTAGTTTGGATGTTTATAGACTAATTTAATAATGGTCTGATTGTAACAACCTAAAAAAATTTCAGGACCCCAGTACTAAGCGGCTCATCAATCATCTGAACATGGCGCATGTTGGACCTGACACACAGTCCTCTTCCAACCCAAGAAACTGTCACTCAGGCAGTTGTCTAGAGGCTGGGTTTGTGCCCCGGGGCAGTGACAATGGACAACAGCAACCATCTCAACATAACATTTCTCAGTCCCAACATACTCAAGGGCACATCAAAGATGTCGCTGGTGGATGCCATGAAGGCATGGACGATGGGGCAATGGGCGAGACGCAGGGACAAAAAGTGTGTGAATGTGGCACTGTGGGGGGGGAGGCTCTCGTCTCCTGGCGATGCCCACATCAACACACTCTTGAGTGGTTAGATGAACAATTCCATCAACAACAACAAAAAATACAGCAACAACATCAAAAAATAACATTTTGGCGAGTAGGGATGATGAAAGAGATGCAGATTCTGCCCAGACCACTAGTAATGAAAAGAAGGTTCGTTCTCCACGTTTCAGTGACTATTGTGAGGGTCAGTCAGCTCCATCCAACACTCAGGCTAATCCCAAGGTTGTAAGCATTGACTCGTCGTTTTACCAGTTCCTGAAGTTGGCACCCCCCGGTTTAGCCTACTACCCTCCTCTTAACAATGATCATGCAATGACAGCAGATGGAAATGAGGTTGATGATGTACAACCGATCGATCTCTCCCTTAAATCTAAATCATCAGCATCGCCAAAACTAACCTCTGTACAGTCAGCTCCATCCAACACTCAGGCTAATCCCAAGGTTGTAAGCATTGACTCGTCGTTTCTTAACAATGATCATGCAATGAGAGCAGATGGAAATGAGGTTGATGATGTACAACCGATCGATCTCTCCCTTAAATCTAAACCATCAGCATCGCCAAAACTAACCTCTGTACAGTCAGCTCCATCCAACACTCAGGCTAAGTCCCTGAAGTTGGCACCCCCCGGTTTAGCCTACTACTCTGCTCTTAACAATGGTCATGCAATGAGAGCAGATGGAAATGAGGTTGATGATGACGAACACAGATTCATATGTGATATTTGCCAAAAAGTATATAAGCGAAAAGAAGCCTTAACAGAACACCGTCGACTCCATACAGGGGAGAAGCCTTTTGAATGTGACAAGTGTTTCAAGAGGTTCTCTTACAGGGGTTCCCATTCTAGACATAAACAGAAACACTGTCCAGTTTTACACTGTTTTACTTTCTTCAAGTTCATCCAGGAGTTCTCGTCTAATAACACTTTTAAGGGACCTATTTGATAAGTCCCATCATAAGAATAATTTCATATATTCTATCTCGTTTAATTCTTTCCGCATGTTGAGAACTTTGTATAGGACGCTTCATTTTGTATTTTTTCCACGCTTTGGTCCATGATAGTCTATCAGAGACCTTTATACGCTAAATACATCATTCTTACTATTCTAATATTAACACCATATTTCGGGCTGTACCCCACTACAGTTCTGAGAGCCTTGAGTCTGTCTCTACATTGTTGATGTAACTTATTGATTGCAGTTGAGGTACAAGGGACAGAGACTCCAAGGTATTTGAAAGAAGAGACATAGTCTATTGGTATGTCCCATCACTTAACCAATTTTCACTAATTGTAATATTTTTGGTATAAAAATTAGTACTTGCAAACTCAAAATATATGCAATAAGTCCTAAATCAGGCTTAATATATAAGATCAACGAAAAATGTTGTTTTTAATATAAATTATTGTTTTTAATATAAATTATAAAAATCAATGTGTTTTCATAATAATAAATATCCCATTGGAAACGGAAGAAGATGGTTCCCTCCTCCCAATCTTGCAGTAACCATAAAATTTATTTCGTGTCATAATACAGTATGAAGGATCAGACTCTTATAATCAGTGAAAATTTTGATGAACCTAGTGGGTGTAGCTAGTGTGTGTAGCTGTTGGGTGTGGCTTGTGTGTGTGTCTGTTGTGTTTAGCTAGTGTATGTAGTTAGCTGTTGGGTGTAGCTAGTGGGTGTAGCTAGTGTGTGTGGCTGTTGTGTTTTGTAGCTAGCTGTTGGGTGTAGCTAGTGGGTGTAGCTAGTGTGTGTAGCTGTTGGGTGTGACTTGTGTGTGTGGCTGTTGTGTTTTGTAGCTAGCTGTTGGGTGTAGCTAGCTGTTGGGTGTAGCTAGTGTGTGTAGCTGTTGGGTGTGGCTTGTGTGTGTGTGTGTGTGTGTGTGTGTGGCTGTTGTGTTTAGCTAGTGTATGTAGCTAGCTGTTGGGTGTAGCTAGTGGGTGTAGCTAGTGTGTGTAGCTGTTGGGTGTGACTTGTGTGTGTGGCTGTTGTGTTTTGTAGCTAGCTGTTGGGTGTAGCTAGCTGTTGGGTGTAGCTAGTGGGTGTAGCTAGTGTGTGTAGCTGTTGGGTGTGGCTTGTGTGTGTGTGTGTGTATGTGTGTGTGTTTGTGTGTGTGTGTGGTTGTTGTGTTTAACTAGTGTATGTAGCTAGCTGTTGGGTGTAGCTAGTGGGTGTAGCTAGTGTGTTTAGCTGTTGGGTGTAGCTAGTGTGTTTAGCTGTTGGGTGTGGCTGGTATGTGTGGCTGGTAGGTGCAGCTTGTGAGTGCAGCTTGTGAGTGCAGCTTGTGGGTGCAGCTTGTGGGTTTAGCTGGTGTGTGTAGCTTGTCATGCGACCAGTGGGACGAGGGTCACCAATGGTCGGTGGGGGTCAACGCCTTTGAAAGTATTCTATGTTGCTTTTATTGGACAGAATAAACAAAATGTGAAAACTAATAAAATTTATAGAAAATCTAACAAAATTCAAAAGTATATAATAATTTGAAACATTACGAACAAAAAAAAAGTGAGGTACCACTTGAGGCACCCATTCTCAGTCTGTATCCTTCTGGGACCCAGTGCATTAAACTTCCACACCCACACCCACACCCACACCCACACCCACCACCCACACCCACACCCACACCCACCACCCACACCCACATCACATACCACACCCACTACAGCCACACCAACCTATCACACCCACTCCAGCCAACCCAACATCCACACCAGCCAATCACACCCACACTACACCCACACCAATCTACCACAAGCCAATCACACCCACACCCACACCCACACCCACACCCACACCCACCACCCACACCCACATCACATACCACACCCACTACAGCCACACCAACCTATCACACCCACTCCAGCCAACCCAACATCCACACCAGCCAATCACACCCACACTACACCCACACCAATCTACCACAAGCCAATCACACCCACACCCACACTAGCCAACCCCACCCATGCCAAACCCTCAACCCACAACACCCACACCAACCATCCACACCAGTCAATCACACCCACACAACACCCACACCAACCCACCACACCCTCTACACCCACACCACCCACATCACATCCACACCAGCCAATCACACCCACCACACCCTCTACACCCACACCAACCCACCACACCCTCTACACCCACACCACCCACATCACATCCACACCAACCCACCACACCCTCTACACCCACACCAACCCACCACACCCTCTACACCCTCTACACCCACACCACCCACATCACATCCACACCAGCCAATCACACCCACCACACCCTCTACACCCACATCACATCCACACCAGCCAATCACACCCACCACACCCTCTACACCCACAACACGCCATCACACCCACCACACCCACTCTACCCACAAAACTCCGCCACATCCACTACACCCACACACCCCCAGCCACCCCACTCCAGCTACACCATCCCACAACCCCAGCCACACCACAACCCCAGCCACACCACAACCCCAGCCACACCACAACCCCAGCCACACCACAACCCCAGCCACACCACAACCCCAGCCACACCACAACCCCAGCCACACCACAACCCCAGCCACACCACAACCCCAGCCACACCACAACCCCAGCCACACCACAACCCCAGCCACACCACAACCCCAGCCACACCACAACCCCAGCCACACCACAACCCCAGCCACACCACAACCCCAGCCACACCACAACCCCAGCCACACCACAACCCCAGCCACACCACAACCCCAGCCACACCACAACCCCAGCCACACCACAACCCCAGCCACACCACAACCCCAGCCACACCACAACCACAGCCACACCCCCGGGGAACAAGCACTAGGGGACACAGGTGGAGATCCAAATTATACAACAATCTAATTTTTATATTACCTGTTATTGAGATGATTTCGGAGCTTTTTAGTGGGGAGCTTTAGCTCCCCGCGACCCGGTCCTCGACCATGCCTTTTGAACACTTTATAAAAAAAACTTCGTAGCGGCGTGGTAGTGCTCAGAACCTATATGGTGTCCAGTATATATATACCCACCCTAACAAGGAACTTTCATTTTTAGTAGTGAAAGTTAACAGAGACGTGATAGTGGGTCAACGAGACAATGGGACAATAAATAAGCCGCAACACCTCGCACCTGCAGGATCTTTAAATCCTGTCACAGCACCTACCGAATGAGCTGAGAGAGAGAGAGAGAAAGTGAGAGAGTGACTGAGAGAGTAACTGAGAGAGTGAATGAGTGAGAGAGTGAGAGAGTGAGAGAGTGAGAGAGTGAATGAGAGTGAGAGAGAGAGAGAGAATGAGAGAGTGAATGAGAGAGTGAATGAGTGAGAGAGTGAGAGTGAGAGAGTGAGAGTGAGAGAGTGAGAGAGTGAGAGTGAGAGAGTGAGAGTGAATGAGAGAGTGAGAGTGAATGAGAGAGTGAATGAGTGAGAGAGTGAGAGTGAGAGAGTGAGAGTGAGAGTGAATGAGAGAGTGGATGAGTGAGAGAGTGAGAGAGTGAGAGAGTGAATGAGAGAGAGAGAGAGAGAGAG
>NC_091193.1:27212073-27251952 GCF_040958095.1 Procambarus clarkii
CAATAGTGAGAGTGTGGTGGTGCAATAGTGAGAGTGTGGTGGTGGTGCAATAGTGAGAGTGTGTGGTGGTGCAATAGTGAGAGTGTGGTGGTGCAATAGTGAGAGTGTGGTGGTGCAATAGTGAGAGTGTGGTGGTGCAATAGTGAGAGTGTGGTGGGTGCAATAGTGAGAGTGTGGTGTGGTGCAATAGTGAGAGTGTGGTGGTGGTGCAATAGTGAGAGTGTGGTGGTGGTGCAATAGTGAGAGTGTGGTGGTGGTGCAATAGTGAGAGTGTGGTGGTGGTGCAATAGTGAGAGTGTGGTGGTGGTGCAATAGTGAGAGTGTGGTGGTGGTGCAATAGTGAGAGTGTGGTGGTGGTGCAATAGTGAGAGTGTGTGGGTGGTGCAATAGTGAGAGTGTAGTGGTGGTGCAATAGTGAGAGTGTGGTGGCTGGTGCAATAGTGAGAGTGTGGTGGCGGTGCAATAGTGAGAGTGTGGCGGCGGTGCAATAGTGAGAGTGTGGTGGTGGTGCAATAGTGAGAGTGTGGTGGTGGCGGTGCAATAGTGAGAGTGTGGTGGTGGCGGTGCAATAGTGAGAGTGTGGTGGTGGTGCAATAGTGAGAGTGTGGTGGTGCAATAGTGAGAGTGTGGTGGTGCAATAGTGAGTGTGTGGTGGTGCAATAGTGAGAGTGTGGTGGTGGTGCAATAGTGAGAGTGTGGTGGTGGTGCAATAGTGAGAGTGTGGTGGTGGTGCAATAGTGAGAGTGTGGTGGTGGCGGTGCAATAGTGAGAGTGTGGTGGTGGTGCAATAGCGAGAGTGTGGTGGTGCAATAGTGAGAGTGTGGTGGTGCAATACAGTGAGAGTGTGGTGGTGGTGCAATAGTGAGAGTGTGGTGGTGCAATAGTGAGAGTGTGGTGGTGCAATAGTGAGAGTGTGGTGGTGCAATAGTGAGAGTGTGGTGGTGGTGCAATAGTGAGAGTGTGGTGGTGGTGCAATAGTGAGAGTGTGGTGGTGGCGGTGCAATACAGTGAGAGTGTGGTGGTGGTGCAATAGTGAGAGTGTGGTGGTGCAATAGTGAGAGTGTGGTGGTGCAATACAGTGAGAGTGTGGTGGTGGTGCAATAGTGAGAGTGTGGTGGTGCAATAGTGAGAGTGTGGTGGTGCAATAGTGAGAGTGTGGTGGTGCAATAGTGAGAGTGTGGTGGTGCAATAGTGAGAGTGTGGCGGCGGTGCAATAGTGAGAGTGTGGTGGTGGTGCAATAGTGAGAGTGTGGTGGTGGTGCCATAGTGAGAGTGTGGTGGTGGTGCAATAGTGAGAGTGTGGTGGTGGTGCAATAGAGAGAGTGTGGTGGTGGCGGTGCAATAGTGAGAGTGTGGTGGTGGTGCAATAGTGAGAGTGTGGTGGTGCAATAGTGAGAGTGTGGTGGTGCAATAGTGAGTGTGTGGTGGTGCAATAGTGAGAGTGTGGTGATGGTGCAATAGTGAGAGTGTGGTGGTGGTGCAATAGTGAGAGTGTGTGGTGGCGGTGCAATAGTGAGTGTGGTGGTGCAATAGTGAGAGTGTGGTGGTGGTGCAATAGTTAGAGTGTGGTGGTGGTGCAATAGTGAGAGTGTGGTGGTGCAATAGTGAGAGTGTGGTGGCGGTGCAATAGTGAGAGTGTGGTGGTGGTGCAATAGTGAGAGTGTGTGGTGGTGGTGGTGCAATAGTGAGAGTGTGGCGGTGGTGCAATAGTGAGAGTGTGGTGGTGGTGCAATAGTGAGAGTGTGGCGGTGGTGCAATAGTGAGAGTGTGGTGGTGGTGCAATAGTGAGAGTGTGTGGTGGTGCAATAGTGAGAGTGTGTGGTGGTGGTGGTGCAATACAGTGAGAGTGTGGTGGTGGTGCAATAGTGAGAGTGTGGTGGCGGTGCAATAGTGAGAGTGTGGTGGTGGTGCAATAGTGAGAGTGTGGTGGTGCAATAGTTAGAGTGTGGCGGCGGTGCAATAGTGAGAGTGTGGTGGTGGTGCAATAGTGAGAGTGTGGTGGTGGTGCAATAGTGAGAGTGTGGTGGCGGTGCAATAGTGAGAGTGTGGTGGCGGTGCAATAGTGAGAGTGTGGTGGTGGTGTAATAGTGAGAGTGTGTGGTGGCGGTGCAATAGTGAGAGTGTGGTGGTGGTGCAATACAGTGAGAGTGTGGTGGTGGTGCAATAGTGAGAGTGTGGTGGTGGTGCAATACAGTGAGAGTGTGGTGGTGGTGCAATAGTGAGAGTGTGGTGGTGCAATAGTGAGAGTGTGGTGGCGGTGCAATAGTGAGAGTGTGTGGTGGCGGTGCAATAGTGAGAGTGTGGTGGTGCAATAGTGAGAGTGTGGTGGTGCAATAGTGAGAGTGTGGTGGTGGTGCAATAGTGAGAGTGTGGTGGTGGTGCAATAGTGAGAGTGTGGTGGTGGTGCAATAGTGAGAGTGTGGTGGTGGTGCAATAGTGAGAGTGTGGTGGTGCAATAGTTAGAGTGTGGCGGCGGTGCAATAGTGAGAGTGTGGTGGTGGTGCAATAGTGAGAGTGTGGTGGTGGTGCAATAGTGAGAGTGTGGTGGTGGTGCAATAGTGAGAGTGTGGTGGTGGTGCAATAGTGAGAGTGTGGTGGCGGTGCAATAGTGAGAGTGTGGTGGCGGTGCAATAGTGAGAGTGTGGTGGTGGTGTAATAGTGAGAGTGTGTGGTGGCGGTGCAATAGTGAGAGTGTGGTGGTGGTGCAATACAGTGAGAGTGTGGTGGTGGTGCAATAGTGAGAGTGTGGTGGTGGTGCAATACAGTGAGAGTGTGGTGGTGGTGCAATAGTGAGAGTGTGGTGGTGCAGTAGTGAGAGTGTGATGGCGGTGCAATAGTGAGAGTGTGTGGTGGCGGTGCAATAGTGAGAGTGTGGTGGTGCAATAGTGAGAGTGTGGTGGTGCAATAGTGAGAGTGTGGTGGTGCAATAGTGAGAGTGTGGTGGTGGTGCAATAGTGAGAGTGTGGTGGTGGTGCAATAGTGAGTGTGTGGTGGCGGTGCAATAGTGAGAGTGTGGTGGTGGTGCAATAGTGAGAGTGTGTGGTGGTGGTGCAATAGTGAGAGTGTGGTGGTGGTGCAATAGTGAGAGTGTGGTGGTGGTGCAATAGTGAGAGTGTGTGGTGGTGGTGCAATACAGTGAGAGTGTGGTGGTGGTGCAATAGTGAGAGTGTGTTGGCGGTGCAATAGTGAGAGTGTGGTGGCGGTGCAATAGTGAGAGTGTGGCGGCGGTGCAATAGTGAGAGTGTGTGGTGGCGGTGCAATAGTGAGAGTGTGGTGGTGGTGCAATAGTGAGAGTGTGGTGGTGGCGGTGCAATAGTGAGAGTGTGGTGGTGGTGCAATAGTGAGAGTGTGGTGGTGCAATAGTGAGAGTGTGGTGGTGCAATAGTGAGTGTGTGGTGGTGCAATAGTGAGAGTGTGGTGGTGGTGCAATAGTGAGAGTGTGGTGGTGGTGCAATAGTGAGAGTGTGGTGGTGGTGCAATAGTGAGAGTGTGGTGGTGGCGGTGCAATAGTGAGAGTGTGGTGGTGGTGCAATAGTGAGAGTGTGGTGGTGGCGGTGCAATAGTGAGAGTGTGGTGGTGGTGCAATAGTGAGAGTGTGGTGGTGCAATAGTGAGAGTGTGGTGGTGCAATACAGTGAGAGTGTGGTGGTGGTGCAATAGTGAGAGTGTGGTGGTGCAATAGTGAGAGTGTGGTGGTGCAATAGTGAGAGTGTGGTGGTGCAATAGTGAGAGTGTGGTGGTGGTGCAATAGTGAGAGTGTGGTGGTGGTGCAATAGTGAGAGTGTGGTGGTGGCGGTGCAATACAGTGAGAGTGTGGTGGTGGTGCAATAGTGAGAGTGTGGTGGTGCAATAGTGAGAGTGTGGTGGTGCAATACAGTGAGAGTGTGGTGGTGGTGCAATACAGTGAGAGTGTGGTGGTGGTGCAATAGTGAGAGTGTGGTGGTGCAATAGTGAGAGTGTGGTGGTGCAATAGTGAGAGTGTGGTGGTGCAATAGTGAGAGTGTGGTGGTGCAATAGTGAGAGTGTGGCGGCGGTGCAATAGTGAGAGTGTGGTGGTGGTGCAATAGTGAGAGTGTGGTGGTGGTGCCATAGTGAGAGTGTGGTGGTGGTGCAATAGTGAGAGTGTGGTGGTGGTGCAATAGAGAGAGTGTGGTGGTGGCGGTGCAATAGTGAGAGTGTGGTGGTGGTGCAATAGTGAGAGTGTGGTGGTGCAATAGTGAGAGTGTGGTGGTGCAACAGTGAGTGTGTGGTGGTGCAATAGTGAGAGTGTGGTGGTGGTGCAATAGTGAGAGTGTGGTGGTGGTGCAATAGTGAGAGTGTGTGGTGGCGGTGCAATAGTGAGAGTGTGGTGGTGCAATAGTGAGAGTGTGGTGGTGGTGCAATACAGTGAGAGTGTGGTGGTGGTGCAATAGTGAGAGTGTGGTGGTGCAATAGTGAGAGTGTGGTGGTGCAATACAGTGAGAGTGTGGTGGTGGTGCAATAGTGAGAGTGTGGTGGTGCAATAGTGAGAGTGTGGTGGTGCAATAGTGAGAGTGTGGTGGTGCAATAGTGAGAGTGTGGTGGTGGTGCAATAGTGAGAGTGTGTGGTGGTGCAATAGTGAGAGTGTGGTGGTGGTGCAATAGTGAGAGTGTGGTGGCGGTGCAATAGTAAGAGTGTGGTGGCGGTGCAATAGTGAGAGTGTGGCGGCGGTGCAATAGTGAGAGTGTGTGGTGGCGGTGCAATAGTGAGAGTGTGGTGGTGGTGCAATAGTGAGAGTGTGGTGGTGGCTGTGCAATAGTGAGAGTGTGGTGGTGGTGCAATAGTGAGAGTGTGGTGGTGCAATAGTGAGAGTGTGGTGGTGCAATAGTGAGTGTGTGGTGGTGCAATAGTGAGAGTGTGGTGGTGGTGCAATAGTGAGAGTGTGGTGGTGGTGCAATAGTGAGAGTGTGGTGGTGGCGGTGCAATAGTGAGAGTGTGGTGGTGGTGCAATAGTGAGAGTGTGGTGGTGCAATAGTGAGAGTGTGGTGGTGCAATAGTGAGAGTGTGGTGGTGCAATAGTGAGAGTGTGGTGGTGCAATAGTGAGAGTGTGGTGGTGCAATAGTGAGAGTGTGGTGGTGGTGCAATAGTGAGAGTGTGGTGGCGGTGCAATAGTGAGAGTGTGGTGGCGGTGCAATAGTGAGAGTGTGGCGGTGGTGCAATAGTGAGAGTGTGTGGTGGTGGTGCAATAGTGAGAGTGTGGTGGTGGTGCAATAGTGAGAGTGTGTGGTGGTGGTGCAATAGTGAGAGTGTGGTGGTGGTGCAATAGTGAGAGTGTGGTGGTGGTGCAATAGTGAGAGTGTGGTGGTGGTGCAATAGTGAGAGTGTGGTGGTGGTGCAATAGTGAGAGTGTGGCGGTGGTGCAATAGTGAGAGTGTGGTGGTGGTGCAATAGTGAGAGTGTGGTGGTGGTGCAATAGTGAGAGTGTGGTGGTGGTGCAATAGTGAGAGTGTGGTGGTGGCGGTGCAATAGTGAGAGTGTGGTGGTGGTGCAATAGTGAGTGTGTGGTGGTGCAATAGTGAGAGTGTGGTGGTGCAATAGTGAGAGTGTGGTGGTGCAATAGTGAGAGTGTGGTGGTGCAATAGTGAGAGTGTGGTGGCGGTGCAATAGTGAGTGTGTGGCGGTGGTGCAATAGTGAGAGTGTGTGGTGGTGGTGCAATAGTGAGAGTGTGGTGGTGGTGCAATAGTGAGTGTGTGGTGGCGGTGCAATAGTGAGAGTGTGGTGGTGGTGCAATAGTGAGAGTGTGTGGTGGTGGTGCAATAGTGAGAGTGTGGTGGTGGTGCAATAGTGAGAGTGTGGTGGTGGTGCAATAGTGAGAGTGTGTGGTGGTGGTGCAATACAGTGAGAGTGTGGTGGTGGTGCAATAGTGAGAGTGTGTTGGCGGTGCAATAGTGAGAGTGTGGTGGCGGTGCAATAGTGAGAGTGTGGCGGCGGTGCAATAGTGAGAGTGTGTGGTGGCGGTGCAATAGTGAGAGTGTGGTGGTGGTGCAATAGTGAGAGTGTGGTGGTGGCGGTGCAATAGTGAGAGTGTGGTGGTGGTGCAATAGTGAGAGTGTGGTGGTGCAATAGTGAGAGTGTGGTGGTGCAATAGTGAGTGTGTGGTGGTGCAATAGTGAGAGTGTGGTGGTGGTGCAATAGTGAGAGTGTGGTGGTGGTGCAATAGTGAGAGTGTGGTGGTGGTGCAATAGTGAGAGTGTGGTGGTGGCGGTGCAATAGTGAGAGTGTGGTGGTGGTGCAATAGTGAGAGTGTAGTGGTGGCGGTGCAATAGTGAGAGTGTGGTGGTGGTGCAATAGTGAGTGTGGTGGTGCAATAGTGAGAGTGTGGTGGTGCAATACAGTGAGAGTGTGGTGGTGGTGCAATAGTGAGAGTGTGGTGGTGCAATAGTGAGAGTGTGGTGGTGCAATAGTGAGAGTGTGGTGGTGCAATAGTGAGAGTGTGGTGGTGGTGCAATAGTGAGAGTGTGGTGGTGGTGCAATAGTGAGAGTGTGGTGGTGGCGGTGCAATACAGTGAGAGTGTGGTGGTGGTGCAATAGTGAGAGTGTGGTGGTGCAATAGTGAGAGTGTGGTGGTGCAATACAGTGAGAGTGTGGTGGTGGTGCAATACAGTGAGAGTGTGGTGGTGGTGCAATAGTGAGAGTGTGGTGGTGCAATAGTGAGAGTGTGGTGGTGCAATAGTGAGAGTGTGGTGGTGCAATAGTGAGAGTGTGGTGGTGCAATAGTGAGAGTGTGGCGGCGGTGCAATAGTGAGAGTGTGGTGGTGGTGCAATAGTGAGAGTGTGGTGGTGGTGCCATAGTGAGAGTGTGGTGGTGGTGCAATAGTGAGAGTGTGGTGGTGGTGCAATAGAGAGAGTGTGGTGGTGGCGGTGCAATAGTGAGAGTGTGGTGGTGGTGCAATAGTGAGAGTGTGGTGGTGCAATAGTGAGAGTGTGGTGGTGCAACAGTGAGTGTGTGGTGGTGCAATAGTGAGAGTGTGGTGGTGGTGCAATAGTGAGAGTGTGGTGGTGGTGCAATAGTGAGAGTGTGTGGTGGCGGTGCAATAGTGAGAGTGTGGTGGTGCAATAGTGAGAGTGTGGTGGTGGTGCAATACAGTGAGAGTGTGGTGGTGGTGCAATAGTGAGAGTGTGGTGGTGCAATAGTGAGAGTGTGGTGGTGCAATACAGTGAGAGTGTGGTGGTGGTGCAATAGTGAGAGTGTGGTGGTGCAATAGTGATAGTGAGAGTGTGGTGGTGCAATAGTGAGAGTGTGGTGGTGCAATAGTGAGAGTGTGGTGGTGGTGCAATAGTGAGAGTGTGGTGGTGGTGCAATAGTGAGAGTGTGGTGGTGGCGGTGCAATACAGTGAGAGTGTGGTGGTGGTGCAATAGTGAGAGTGTGGTGGTGCAATAGTGAGAGTGTGGTGGTGCAATACAGTGAGAGTGTGGTGGTGGTGCAATACAGTGAGAGTGTGGTGGTGGTGCAATAGTGAGAGTGTGGTGGTGCAATAGTGAGAGTGTGGTGGTGCAATAGTGAGAGTGTGGTGGTGCAATAGTGAGAGTGTGGTGGTGCAATAGTGAGAGTGTGGCGGCGGTGCAATAGTGAGAGTGTGGTGGTGGTGCAATAGTGAGAGTGTGGTGGTGGTGCCATAGTGAGAGTGTGGTGGTGGTGCAATAGTGAGAGTGTGGTGGTGGTGCAATAGAGAGAGTGTGGTGGTGGCGGTGCAATAGTGAGAGTGTGGTGGTGGTGCAATAGTGAGAGTGTGGTGGTGCAATAGTGAGAGTGTGGTGGTGCAACAGTGAGTGTGTGGTGGTGCAATAGTGAGAGTGTGGTGGTGGTGCAATAGTGAGAGTGTGGTGGTGGTGCAATAGTGAGAGTGTGTGGTGGCGGTGCAATAGTGAGAGTGTGGTGGTGCAATAGTGAGAGTGTGGTGGTGGTGCAATACAGTGAGAGTGTGGTGGTGGTGCAATAGTGAGAGTGTGGTGGTGCAATAGTGAGAGTGTGGTGGTGCAATACAGTGAGAGTGTGGTGGTGGTGCAATAGTGAGAGTGTGGTGGTGCAATAGTGATAGTGAGAGTGTGGTGGTGCAATAGTGAGAGTGTGGTGGTGCAATAGTGAGAGTGTGGTGGTGGTGCAATAGTGAGAGTGTGTGGTGGTGCAATAGTGAGAGTGTGGTGGTGGTGCAATAGTGAGAGTGTGGTGGCGGTGCAATAGTAAGAGTGTGGTGGCGGTGCAATAGTGAGAGTGTGGCGGCGGTGCAATAGTGAGAGTGTGTGGTGGCGGTGCAATAGTGAGAGTGTGGTGGTGGTGCAATAGTGAGAGTGTGGTGGTGGCTGTGCAATAGTGAGAGTGTGGTGGTGGTGCAATAGTGAGAGTGTGGTGGTGCAATAGTGAGAGTGTGGTGGTGCAATAGTGAGTGTGTGGTGGTGCAATAGTGAGAGTGTGGTGGTGGTGCAATAGTTAGAGTGTGGTGGTGGTGCAATAGTGAGAGTGTGGTGGTGGCGGTGCAATAGTGAGAGTGTGGTGGTGGTGCAATAGTGAGAGTGTGGTGGTGCAATAGTGAGAGTGTGGTGGTGCAATAGTGAGAGTGTGGTGGTGCAATAGTGAGAGTGTGGTGGTGCAATAGTGAGAGTGTGGTGGTGCAATAGTGAGAGTGTGGTGGTGCAATAGTGAGAGTGTGGTGGTGGTGCAATAGTGAGAGTGTGGTGGCGGTGCAATAGTGAGAGTGTGGTGGCGGTGCAATAGTGAGAGTGTGGCGGTGGTGCAATAGTGAGAGTGTGTGGTGGTGGTGCAATAGTGAGAGTGTGGTGGTGGTGCAATAGTGAGAGTGTGTGGTGGTGGTGCAATAGTGAGAGTGTGGTGGTGGTGCAATAGTGAGAGTGTGGTGGTGGTGCAATAGTGAGAGTGTGGTGGTGGTGCAATAGTGAGAGTGTGGTGGTGGTGCAATAGTGAGAGTGTGGCGGTGGTGCAATAGTGAGAGTGTGGTGGTGGTGCAATAGTGAGAGTGTGGTGGTGGTGCAATAGTGAGAGTGTGGTGGTGGTGCAATAGTGAGAGTGTGGTGGTGGCGGTGCAATAGTGAGAGTGTGGTGGTGGTGCAATAGTGAGTGTGTGGTGGTGCAATAGTGAGAGTGTGGTGGTGCAATAGTGAGAGTGTGGTGGTGCAATAGTGAGAGTGTGGTGGTGCAATAGTGAGAGTGTGGTGGTGCAATAGTGAGAGTGTGGTGGCGGTGCAATAGTGAGTGTGTGGCGGTGGTGCAATAGTGAGAGTGTGTGGTGGTGGTGCAATAGTGAGAGTGTGGTGGTGGTGCAATAGTGAGAGTGTGTGGTGGTGGTGCAATAGTGAGAGTGTGGTGGTGGTGCAATAGTGAGAGTGTGTGGTGGTGGTGCAATAGTGAGAGTGTGGTGGCGGTGCAATACAGTGAAAGTTACTGTGCGACAGCGTGCGGGGGAGGCTAAATGAACCAATATATCCGTAACTGTTGTGCAATTAAGCGTGTGTTATTAAACACAATAAAGGAGGTTGTTGTACAAGGTGGGACGCAGCAAGCTGGGACACCCAGGACACCTCTGAGCTGCGTAACGGACTACGGGCTCACCATACCTTACCTTGAGGTTACCTTGAGGTGCTTCCGGGGCTTAGTGTCCCCGCGGCCCGGTCGTCGACCAGGCCTCCTGGTTGCTGGACTGATCAACCAGGCTGTTGGACGCGGCTGCTCGCAGCCTGACGTATGAGTCACAGCTTGGTTGATCAGGTATCCTTTGGAGGTGCTTATCCAGTTCTCTCTTGAACACTGTGAGGGGTCGGCCAGTTATGCCCCTTATGTGTAGTGGAAGCGTATTGAACAGTCTCGGACCTCTGATGTTGATAGAGTTCTCTCTCAGAGTACCTGTTGCACCTCTGCTTTTCAACGGGGGTATTCTGCACATCCTGCCATGCCTCCTGGTCTCATGCGATGTTATTTCTGTGTGCAGGTTTGGGACCAGCCCCTCAATTATTTTCCACGTGTAAATTGTTATGTATCTCTCCCGCCTGCGCTCAAGGGAGTACAGATTTAGGCTCTTTAGTCGGTCCAAGTAATTTAGATGTTTTACTGAGTGGATTCTAGCAGTAAAGAATCTCAGCACGCTCTCCAGGTCAGCAATTTCTCCAGCTTTGAAAGGGGCTGTCATTGTGCAACAGTATTCCACTCTAGAGAGCACTAGCGTCTTGAAAAGTATCATCATCGGTATAGCATCTCTAGTGTGAAAAGTTCTTGTTATCCAACCTGTCATTTTTCTTGCAGTTGTGATGGCTACTTTATTGTGTTCTTTAAAGGTAAGGTCTTCCGACATGAGTACACCCAGATCCTTTACATTGCCTTTTCGTTCTATGTTATGATTTGCCTGAGTTTTGTACGTGGTTTCTGTTTTTATATTTTCAATTTTTCCGTAACGCATGAGCTGGAACTTATCCTCGCTAAACACCATATTATTTTCTGTAGCTCATAGAAAGACCTGATCTACATCTGATTGGAGGTTTGCCGTGTCCTCTATGTTGCCTACTCTCATGAAGATCCTAGTGTCATCTGCAAAGGATGATACAGTGCTATAGGTTGTGTTCTTATCTATGTCCGATATGAGGCTGAGAAAAAGTACTGGAGCAAGCACAGTACCCTGGGGGACTGAGCTCTTCACGGTTGATGGGCTGGATTTTATTTTGTTGACTATTACACATTGGGTTCTGTTAGTCAGGAAATTGTAGATCCATCTGCCTATTTTCCCGGTAATTCCTTTTGAACGCATTTTATGTGCAATAACACCATTTTCACATTTATCAAAGGCTTTTGCGAAATCTGTGTAAATTACTTCAGTATTTTGTTTGTCTTCCATAGCATCTAATGCCATATCATAGTGGTCCAGGAACTGCGACAGGCAAGAGCGCCCTGTTCTGAAACCATGTTGTCCGGGGTTATGGAGATGCTGTGATTCCATGTATTTTGTGATCTTACTTCTTAGCACTCTCTCAAAATTTTTTATGATGTGCGATGTTAGTGCTATCGGTCTGTAATTTTTTGCCTCTGCCTTATTTCCTCCTTTATGAAGTGGTGCTATCTCTGCTGTTTTTAGTATGTCAGGGATAACGCCAGTATCTAGGCTTTGTCTCCACAGAATGTGGAGGGCCTGCGATAGTGTTTTTTACAGTTCTTGATGAATATGGAGTTCCAAGAATCCGGGCCTGGTGCAGAGTGCATAGGCATACTGTTTATGGCTTCTTCAAAATCTAGTGGGGATAGGGTGACGTCTGATATATGATTTGATGTTGGTATCATATCCATGAAAAATTCATTTGGGTTATCAAGCTTTAGTGCATTTAATGGCTCGCTGAAAACAGAGTCGTACTGCTTCCTCAGTAACTCGCTCATTTCTTTGTTGTCATCGGTGAAAGTTCCATCTCCCTTTCGCAGGGGCCCGATACTAGATGTGGTTTTTGATCTTGATTTTGCATAGGAGAAAAAATATTTCGGCTTTCTCTCTATTTCACTGATGGCCTTTTGCTCTCTTTGCCTCTCCTGGGTTTTGTATGATTCTTGTAGCTTGAGTTCAATTGTTTCTATTTCTCTACCTAACCTTCTTCGCCGTTTTTGAGATAGGGTGCGACTCTCAAGTTGTTCCGCGATTCGTTTTCTTCGCCTATATAGGGAACGACGTTCCCGTTCCAATCTGCATATCTCTCTCTTTTTTCTTAGGGGTATGCGGTTTGAACATATTTCTAGTGCTACTGAGCTTATTTTTTCCAGGCACTGGTTCAGGTTTGCATTTTCTAGCTGTTCTTCCCAGTTTATTTCTGTGAAGTCCTGGTTTATTTGCTCCCAGTTTATCTGTTTATTATTGAAGTTGAATTTGCTGAAATCTCCTCCACCGGGAATCTGGACTGGTTTTGAAGGTCCATTCCCCATGGTTGTCAGAACTTCAATTAAGTTGTGATCTGAGTAACAGGTATTTGTAATCATTATGTTCCCGATCAACTCATCATTATTAGTGAAAATGAGGTCCAGCGTGTTCACCTTCCTAGTTGGTTCTACTATTTGCTGGTTTAAGGCAAACCTATCGCACATCCGTAGCAGGTCATTTGCATGTGCCTGTTCATTTAGGCTACTTCCTGCTATTCTTTCTGATATTACTGTATTAGCCAGGTGCTTCCATTTCAGGTGCCGTAGGTTGAAGTCCCCAAGCAGGATGATGTTCGGAGCTGGATTTGCGAGGTTTTCCAAGCAGTGCTCTATTTTCATTAGTTGGTCTTTAAACTGCTGAGGGTTTGCCTCCGGCGACTTATATACAAAGACAACAACTACATTTAGGATCTCTATTTTTACTATCAGCACTTCCACCATATCATTTGAGGTGTTTAGCAGCTCAGTACAGATGAGTGTGTCTTTGATGAAGAGGCTGACCCCACCCTGAAGCCGGTGTTTCCTATCACATCTGAAGAGATTGTATTCTGAGATCCATATTTCACCATCAAGGTAGTCCTTTGTGTGAGTTTCCGTTAGGGCTGCAAACACTGCATTTGCCTCATGAAGGAGACCATCTATAAAGTGAACTTTGTTAGATTTGCGTGTTTTTATACCCTGGATGTTGGCAAATATTAATGATGTTATCGTGTTAGTGGAAGTTCTGGATGCTTTACTTGGTGTTAATATCTGAGGTTCTGGTAAGGAGGCCACTGTGTTTGCGTCCTCTCTAGCATTTGACCGAGTTGGTGGTAGAGTCTGGTCATTTTTAGCCATTCTTCTCCTCCTCCTCTTGCTAAAAAATTATCCCGGTCGATGGAGTAGTGGCTGTTTTCATAGTGGTAGTCTGTCGGTTTTATTCGCCTGGTACCTCTTATATGAAAAGCTGGACATTCAGCATTGACGCACTCTTTCCTGTCCAAAGAGTTCTTGCAAATTTCTGGGTGAAAATTCACAGCTTTTGGTACATTTACCTGTATTGAGGAGGTTTCTGCACGTTCTAGGGTGATCGTATGTACATGTTCCATTTGTTCTTCCCGATTCCCCATGCTTACAGGTAGCCCATTTGTAATACCAACAGATTTTGGGGCCTTGTTTTGTTTGTTTCCCTTTGCCAGGGACCGCACTCTGTTACGGCGTCCCCGACACTGTGCCCTGACTCGACTCGACTCGACTCGACTCGACTCGACTCGACTCCGCGCCCCCGCCTAAGGCGCCCCCGACTCCGCGCCCCCGCCTAAGGCGTCCCCGACTCCGCCCCCCCGCCTAAGGCGTCCCCGACTCCGCGCCCCCTCCTAAGGCGTCCCCGACTCCGCGCCCCCGCCTAAGGCGTCCCCGACTCTGCGCCCCCGCCTAAGGCGTCCCCGACTCCGCGCCCCCGCCTAAGGCGCCCCCGCCTAAGGCGTCCCCGACTCCGCGCCCCCGCCTAAGGCGTCCCCGACTCCGCGCCCCCGCCTAAGGCGTCCCCGACTCCGCGCCCCCGCCTAAGGCGTCCCCGACTCCGCGCCCCCGCCTAAGGCGTCCCCGACTCCGCCCCCCCGCCTAAGGCGTCCCCGACTCCGCCCCCCCGCCTAAGGCGTCCCCGACTCCGCGCCCCCGCCTAAGGCGTCCCCGACTCCGCGCCCCCGCCTAAGGCGTCCCCGACTCCGCGCCCCCGCCTAAGGCGTCCCCGACTCCGCCCCCCCGCCTAAGGCGTCCCCGACTCCGCGCCCCCTCCTAAGGCGTCCCCGACTCCGCGCCCCCGCCTAAGGCGTCCCCGACTCTGCGCCCCCGCCTAAGGCGTCCCCGACTCCGCGCCCCCGCCTAAGGCGTCCCCGACTCCGCGCCCCCGCCTAAGGCGTCCCCGACTCCGCGCCCCCGCCTAAGGCGTCCCCGACTCCGCGCCCCCGCCTAAGGCGTCCCCGACTCCGCGCCCCCCGCCTAAGGCGCCCCCGCCTAAGGCGTCCCCGACTCCGCCCCCCCGCCTAAGGCGTCCCCGACTCCGCCCCCCCGCCTAAGGCGTCCCCGACTCCGCGCCCCCGCCTAAGGCGTCCCCGACTCCGCGCCCCCGCCTAAGGCGTCCCCGACTCCGCGCCCCCGCCTAAGGCGTCCCCGACTCCGCGCCCCCGCCTAAGGCGTCCCCGACTCCGCCCCCCCGCCTAAGGCGTCCCCGACTCCGCGCCCCCGCCTAAGGCGTCCCCGACTCCGCGCCCCCGCCTAAGGCGTCCCCGACTCCGCGCCCACGCCTAAGGCGTCCCCGACTCCGCGCCCCCGCCTAAGGCGTCCCCGACTCCGCGCCCCCGCCTAAGGCGTCCCCGACTCCGCGCCCCCGCCTAAGGCGTCCCCGACTCCGCGCCCCCGCCTAAGGCGTCCCCGACTCCGCGCCCCCGCCTAAGGCGTCCCCGACTCCGCGCCCCCGCCTAAGGCGTCCCCGACTCCGCGCCCCCGCTCAGGCGTCCCCGACTCCGCGCCCCGCTCAGGCGTCCCCGACTCTGCGCCCTGCTCAGGCATCCCCGACTCCGCGCCCTGCTCAGGCGCCGCTGCCACCGAGCTCTGTGCCACATCTGGTTGTACCTTGGTGTCATGTACAGTTTGTTTGAAGACATTAAAAATTTCTATGCAGGCATTAATTAGTAATTCTCTGTTTTCTACGGGAGTTTTATCCAGGATTTCCATCAATTTAAAAAAAGTTACATCATCCTTTTTGCAGAGCCAGTACACAGAGTGGTCACTGGGACCATTTCTCCTTGAATTGTTAGTCATGTTGGCACATTTTTTGTGTATGGCTGCTGAACAGAGTTGGCATTGAAAGCTCTGTTGGTAATCTACCTTCATGTTGCATTCTATGCACGTTTTTATCAAAGCCATTTATTGAACACTTCTGTTCAGTGGTGATGGTCTTACAAGGTCTTACATGGTGTGGGTGTTGACCGTGGGTGCTGGCCGTGGGTGTTGACCGTGGTGGGTGTTTACCAACTTGAGACAGGCCTGGAGGAGGCAGTATTGATGGCCAGTGTTGCTACCACGTGTCGCACTCTTAATTTGTTTTGTTCACTTGTTAGATTACATTACTTGCATTTTTCCCCTAGTTTTCTCACCACTACCATAGCCCGTGCTACTTGGAACTTGTTGTTCCAGGTAGCGAATCTTTAACAACAACAACAACAACAACATGGGTAACGGAGTACCTGAAGAACAAACCAGTCACAGTCAGCGAGGAAGGCTTCAAGCTATCTTCTTGAGGTTATCTTGAGATGATTTCGGGGCTTTAGTGTCCCCGCGGCCCGGTCCTCGACCAGGCCTCCACCCCCAGCAAGCAGCCCGTGACAGCTGACTAACTCCCAGGTACCTATTCACTGCTAAGTAACAGGGGCATCAGGGTGAAAGAAACTCTGCCCATCTTTTCTCACCGGCGCCCGGGATTGAACCCGGGACCACAGAATCACGCGTACAGTGTTCTGTCCGCTCAGTCACCGGCTCCCCCAGTTGGAACAATGTAACAAGTGGGGTTCCCATAAGGCTCTGTCCTGGGACCACTGCTGTTCCTAATTCATGTGAACGACCTGCCCGAGGGAGTGAGCTCGGACACGCGTCAATATTTGATGGAACGCTGATGAGGAACTTTAAAACAGACGAGGACTGTAGTAATTACAAGGGGATCCTGGCAAACTCAAATAGTGGTCAAGCAAATGGTTTCTGGAATTCAGTGCTAACAAGTGTAAGGAAATGAAAATTAGAAAGGTGGGAGAGAACAGCGTTTACAACATACGGTGAAGTTAACAACAGGAACACGAGAGATTTGAAAGTGGATATAATTCCTCCACTAACAACAACAACAACTGAGGCACATATAAATAGGATAACATCAGCAGCATATGAGACGCTGGCAAATGTAAGAACCTCGTTCAGAAACGAGAATCAAGCGTCCTTCAAAACAGTCTACACGACGTATCTTAGAACAATACAAGAAATATGCATCACCGGCATAGAATTGTGAATTGTGCAGCCAAATTTGAGAAAGCACTATAGTTTGCATTAAGACTGCTGCCAGACCTAAAAGGGTTAATCTACGAGGATAGAACAAATCCACAGGGGACGTGACGAGGATTCGAACCTACGTCCGAGATCCTCCCAGAAGCTGCCTTATCGTCTGGGACGCTGCCTGCCAAATATCTTGTGGATTTGTTCATTGATGCATCACACTATTGTGAGTCGTGTGTGTCCCGAGGATAGACTAATAACAATAAATCTCACAACCCTAATGGACTGAAGGAAGAGGATAGAAGGCAGAGAGGCAATATGATCACAGCATAAAAGACACTGAAGGGGATAGAGCAGGTAGACAAGGATAGCTCTTCACATTGTGAGAGAGAAGACGCAGGCGGAAGCTGGAAAGGAAAATGAGCCGAAGGAACATGAGAAAGTATTCTTACCCTGTACGAGAAGTTTACAAGTATGATGCCCTTCAAGAAGTAGTTATGGAAGCCACCTCCTCCATCCACAACTTTATGGCCAGAATCCACAAAATTTGAGAGTTAAAATAGTTAAATTAAAACGCAAAAAAGAACAACTAGACTAGTAGCCAAGTCTAATTATTACGAATTATGACATTTTAAATTATAAAATTTATAATTCTCAAGTATTAGTTACTGTAAGTTAAGAACATGGTAGGTAAGAACAGTTTTTTGTCAAGAAAACTAGAAATCACTGTACTAATCTAGAAAATAATTAAGAATTCATCCATAGCGCCTGTAGGCATTGATTGAACTAAGCTTAAATGCGACATTTAATAAGAGAAGACCTCACTCCAGCTTAGACGCTGATAGATAAGGACTAATAGGCGAGTACCAGACCCACCACGATCCACTCCCACCACGCCAGACCCACCACAACACACCAGACCCACCACCACCACACCAGACCCACCACCACCACACCAGACCCACCACCACCACACCACACCAGACACACCACCACCACACCAGACCCACCACCACCACAACACACCAGACCCACCACCACCACACCACACCCACCACCACCGCACCAGACCCACCACCACCACACCAGACCCACCACCACCACAACACACCAGACCCACCACCACCACACCAGACCAGACCCACCACCACCACACCACACCAGACCCACCACCACCACACCACACCAGATCCACCACCACCACACCAGACCCACCACCACCACACCACACCAGACCCACCACCACCACACCACACCACACCCACCACCACCACACCACACCAGACCCACCACCACCACACCACACCACACCCACCACCACCACACCACACCACACCCACCACCACCACACCACACCACACCCACCACCACCACACCACACCACACCCACCACCACCACACCACACCAGACCCACCACCACCACACCACACCAGACCCACCACCACCACACCACACCAGACCCACCACCACCACACCACACCAGACCCACCACCACATCACACCATACCCACCACCACATCACACCATACCCACCATCACACCACACCAGACCCACCACCACACCACACCACACCAGACCCACCACCACACCACACCAGACCCACCACCACACCACACCAGACCCACCACCACATCACACCATACCCACCACCACAACACATCAGACCTACCACCACATCACACCAGACCCACCACAACACACCAGACCCACCACCACAACACACCAGACCCACCACCACCACCACACCACACCAGACCCACCACCACACCACACCAGAACCACCACCACATCACACCAGACCCACCACAACACACCAGACCCACCACCACAACACACCAGACCCACCACCACCACCACACCACACCAGACCCACCACCACACCACACCAGACCCACCACCACATCACACCATACCCACCACCACAACACACCAGACCCACCACCACACCACACCAGACCCACCACCACAACACACCAGACCCACCACCACACCACACCAGACCCACCACCACACCACACCAGCCCCACCACCACAACACACCAGACCCACCACCACAACACACCAGACCCACCATTACACCAGACCCACCACCACAACACACCAGACCCACCACCACAACACACCAGCCCCACCACCACAACACGCCAGACCCACCACCACAACACACCAGACCCACCACCACAACACACCAGACCCACCTCCACAACACACCAGACCCACCACCACAACACACCAGACCCACCACCACAACACACCAGACCCACCACCACAACACACCAGACCCACCACCACAACACACCAGACCCACCACCACAACACATCAGACCCACCACCACAACACATCAGACCCACCACCACAACACACCAGCCCCACCACCACAACACGCCAGACCCACCACCACAACACGCCAGACCCACCACCACAACAACCAGACCCACCACCACAACACACCAGACCCACCACCACAACACACCAGACCCACCACCACAACACACCAGACCCACCACCACAACACACCAGACCCACCACCACAACACACCAGACCCACCACCACAACACATCAGACCCACCACCACAACACATCAGACCCACCACCACAACACACCAGACCCACCACCACAACACATCAGACCCACCACCACAACACACCAGACCCACCACCACACCACACCAGACCCACCACCACAGAGCCTGTGCCCCCTGTCTACTCCACCCCATTACTCTATGCTAACAGCCCGCTGCCGGCCTGGATTACCTCCCCTGGCCACACTAATGACAGTCTGCTCTCACGTCTCCTGCCCAACATGAAGGAGACCCGCCATCCCTGGCTCACCACCTCCCCATCCCTCTATTTGCAACACCATTTCCCATACTGAGCCTAAGGTAGTGCTCCAGCAAGACCCATTTTTTCCATTTGAAGACGCGCCCGCGAAACCAGGCCTTATTCCGTTGCGGACGAAGGGCTAAATTTGCGACTCTCGAGAGGTTTCCCGGTGTTAGGTCATGTGTATTATATCACGGCAGGTGAGAGAGAGCCTTGTATCGCCATTGAATAAGAAGAAACAGGGCGTGTTTCGACCCACACGTTAGCTGAGCCTCTGGAGGGTGAGCACCGGGTCTCAAAATGCCTTAATAAATTAATGAAGATGTTTTCATTACCAATATTTACGACAGCAAATGATCCTTCTCAAGTTGCCGACTAAAATGTGTTGTCGAACGGCCGTCAAGCCTTCACCTCGCCTGCGCTTGTAATTAAGGCAGACCATGGTATTATTATGAGTAAGGGGAAACATTTCGCGACACGAGGGGAGGCTCATAACTCAGTGGCTGGGAGACAGGGAAACTGCCCTTATGACAACAGCAGTTACGGTCTATGTGAACTTATTACGTCCCGATATTTTTTCCCCTTCTCAATCGAATAGCTGCTTAATTAAATACCTTCCCCGAGAAGGTGCTCCAAAACGCCTGGCAAAATTAAGAGCTGGTGAGAGGATCAAGACATTCGTTACGTCAGATGATTTACAAGTCAATTGACGCAACGCGTGACAAATCGATAGTGAGGTCTTCTCTGAAGACCTGCTGGCCCTTTACCAGCGTTCACCCTGAGACGAAGAGGGGTCTCCAATGACCCAACTTCCTGAAAGAGGCTTTAACGAACCCTTTCCCTAATACAGCAAGACCTAACACATATTAGCTACCTGAAAGGATGCCTTAACGACCATTCACTAAAGGTCGTTGAACCCCACTGCGAGACCTCATCCTAAAGCGGCGAGAGACTGTTCTTATTTGATCGCAGATGATCAAATTACTATGGCGTAAGTAATTTAATGAATCAGATTGATAACAGGCTTTTATAACCCATCGCTTCGTTAATGGATAATTTTATATTTAGCCGACAAAAATGTATTTTATAAACACCCACATTATCCGAGACATCAGATTTCTGGGAAAAAATATGGAGTGGCCAGTTGTGTTCATGACCACGATCAGGTGGGTGATGCAGCATCACCTGAAGCTTGGTGGTCAGGTGGGAGATGCAGCATCACCTGAAGCTTGGTGGTCAGGTGGGAGACGCAGCATCACCTGAAGCTTGGTGGTCAGGTGGGAGACGCAGCATCACCTGAAGCTTGGTGGTCAGGTGGGAGACGCAGCATCACCTGAAGCTTGGTGGTCAGGTGGGAGACGCAGCATCACCTGAAGCTTGGTGGTCAGGTGGGTGATGCAGCATCACCTGAAGCTTGGTGGTCAGGTGGGTGATGCAGCATCACCTGAAGCTTGGTGGTCAGGTGGGTGATGCAGCATCACCTGAAGCTTGGTCAGGTGGGAGACGCAGCATCACCTGAAGCTTGGTGGTCAGGTGGGAGACGCAGCATCACCTGAAGCTTGGTGGGAGACGCAGCATCACCTGAAGCATGGTGGTCAGGTGGGAGACGCAGCATCACCTGAAGCTTGGTGGTCAGGTGGGAGACGCAGCATCACCTGAAGCTTGGTGGTCAGGTGGGAGACGCAGCATTACCTGAAGCTTGGTGGTCAGGTGGGAGACGCAGCATCACCTGAAGCTTGGTGGTCAGGTGGGAGACGCAGCATCACCTGAAGGGGGCATCTCCCCCGAAATATTAAAGTTGTTGTAGGGTATTCATAATTTATTATCCTGATACATGTGAAAGGTGCTGCACCTAGGCCAAGTTTCAGCATCTCAGCCTAAATAGAGACGGAGAAAAAAAAATAAAAAAAATAAATATTTTTCAACAATGTTCAATTGCTTTCACAGCCCACAATTGTGAACCAAAATCATTTCTACGACACTAGCTATGACCTTACTATATAATAAAGATTGTCTAGTATGATCTTTATCCCAGATGTATTTAGTGCAATAATACAGATTTTTAAAAGTTTCCCAAAAACGTATGCAACAAAATGAAGTGTATCATTATTTATAAAATCAATAAATCTACGTAGATAAGAAAATCCACTTGAGTTTTTAGAGGCATAAACTCTACATATAATGTGCAACTTTCATGTAAATTGAATAATAAATAAAGGCTGTGAAAGCAGATCTAGTTGTAAAAGTTGGAGTTGCGTAGCGCGCGCGACAAGTTACTCTACCTGCGGTCACTCGTGACTGGTGATTTACGCATTGCGGCCAGCTCGTATGGAGAGCTCGCATGCATCTAGCTGTCAATGCTTTTCTCTTGTTCGTTTGGTAGTCATATTGCAGTACAAATAGCAAAAATAGCATGTTCTGGGAGATATTGTGAGAGCGCGTCAGCATACATCCTCTCTCCATGACAGACACACAGTCACTGAGGGGGGGCTGCACCCTCTCTGTCACTCGATACTGTTGCCATATGTGTGAGTTTATATTCATTTTATGCATAACATGTTATTTTCAACGCTATTACGAAAAATAAGACTTCTACAACATAAGATACAATACCCCGCGGCGCGAGGACCAGATTCACGAAAGTTGCAGCGGGAAATTTGACTCCAATTACGTTATTTTTCTAGATATCATTAAACGGTTTGGACCACAGTGTTGCCAGAACGTTGTAGTATTTTTCGTAATTTTTCGTAAATATTCCATTTTTCATCGGATTTTCGGGTACCATAGCCCCTGAAGCTTGGTGGTCAGGTGGGAGACGCAGCATCACCTGAAGCTTGGTGGTCAGGTGGGAGACGCAGCATCACCTGAAGCTTGGTGGTCAGGTGGGAGACGCAGCATCACCTGAAGCTTGGTGGTCAGGTGGGAGACGCAGCATCACCTGAAGCTTGGTGGTCAGGTGGGAGACGCAGCATCACCTGAAGCTTGGTGGTCAGGTGGGAGACGCAGCATCACCTGAAGCTTGGTGGTCAGGTGGGTGATGCAGCATCACCTGAAGCTTGGTCAGGTGGGAGACGCAGCATCACCTGAAGCTTGGTGGTCAGGTGGGAGAGGCAGCATCACCTGAAGCTTGGTCAGGTGGGTGATGCAGCATCACCTGAAGCTTGGTGGTCAGGTGGGAGACGCAGCATCACCTGAAGCTTGGTGGTCAGGTGGGAGACGCAGCATCACCTGAAGCTTGGTGGTCAGGTGGGAGACGCAGCATCACCTGAAGCTTGGTGGTCAGGTGGGTGATGCAGCATCACCTGAAGCTTGGTCAGGTGGGAGACGCAGCATCACCTGAAGCTTGGTGGTCAGGTGGGAGAGGCAGCATCACCTGAAGCTTGGTCAGGTGGGTGATGCAGCATCACCTGAAGCTTGGTGGTCAGGTGGGAGACGCAGCATCACCTGAAGCTTGGTGGTCAGGTGGGAGATGCAGCATCACCTGAAGCTTGGTGGTCAGGTGGGAGACGCAGCATCACCTGAAGCTTGGTGGTCAGGTGGGAGACGCAGCATCACCTGAAGCTTGGTGGTCAGGTGGGAGACGCAGCATCACCTGAAGCTTGGTGGTCAGGTGGGTGATGCAGCATCACCTGAAGCTTGGTCAGGTGGGAGACGCAGCATCACCTGAAGCTTGGTGGTCAGGGAGATGCAGCATCACCTGAAGCTTGGTGGTCAGGTGGGTGATGCAGCATCACCTGAAGCTTGGTCAGGTGGGAGACGCAGCATCACCTGAAGCTTGGTGGTCAGGTGGGAGACGCAGCATCACCTGAAGCTTGGTGGTCAGGTGGGAGACGCAGCATCACCTGAAGCTTGGTGGTCAGGTGGGAGACGCAGCATCACCTGAAGCTTGGTGGTCAGGTGGGAGATGCAGCATCACCTGAAGCTTGGTCAGGTGGGAGACGCAGCATCACCTGAAGCTTGGTGGTCAGGGAGATGCAGCATCACCTGGAGCATCCCCAAGGGAAGAATAATAATTATCTCTGACGACACAAATGTCCACAAACAGTCCGCATTATCAATAAAAAACGAGAAAAGAAATTTCGACTGACCCTTGGAAATCAGTCATGTGAGTACCTGTAAAAACGTCTGTTTCCCTCTCGTACTTTATAGACGCTTCTCACTTGACGCAGATAAAGCCTCGCTGGATGCCTTTCGGACCTTGCCCGGGCAGCAGGCATGGACTCGGGGAGATGTTGAACTTTAGAGGGATTAACCGAGTCGAGATTTGACGGTTGCCTACGTACAGGCGCGTGCGCGCGTACTCCGTCCCTTCACACACCTCTACACACACCTGCGTGCGCTCGAACACACGTGTACACACACACCCTCAAAGAATGATAGGGAAGTGTGCAAAGATATCAGTTACATTTTCTAGGAATTTTTTAAGCCAGAATCAGAGTTGCCGCCAGATCTATGACTTCTGACAGAACATGAATTACCAGAAAATATAAACATCGAGACAGAAGTGACGTTACAGGAAGAAACACACAATTAGAGGAGCTGTATATGATCAAAGCTACAGTTCCTAACGAGATCTCATCATGGGTGCTAGAAGAGGCAGCTGCAGCATTGTGTGGACCCCTTGCTATAGTCTTCAACTCCTCACTTGAAATGAAGGAACTTCATGACATTAGAAAGTGGCAAATGTGGTACCTATATATATATCAGAAAGGAGAAAAACGAACCACGAGCCCACAGACCGATATCGTTAAAAAGTATTTCCTCCAAAATATAGTCTAATTAAATTTAGACTCTAAATTAAATTTAGACTCTTTAATTTAGAGTCTAAATTTAATTTAGACTTTAAATTTAATTTAGACTTTAAATTTAATTTAGACTTTAAATTTAATTTAGACTCTAAATTTAATTTAGACTCTAAATTTAATTCAGACTCTAAATTTAATTCAGACTCTAAATTTAATTCAGACTCTAAATTTAATTCAGACTCTAAATTTAATTCAGACTCTAAATTTAATTCAGACTCTAAATTTAATTCAGACTCTAAATTTAATTCAGACTCTAAATTTAATTCAGACTCTAAATTTAATTCAGACTCTAAATTTTATTCAGACTCTAAATTTGATTCAGACTCTAAATTTAATTCAGACTCTAAATTTAATTCAGACTCTAAATTTGATTCAGACTCTAAATTTGATTCAGACTCTAAATTTGATTCAGACTCTAAATTTGATTCAGACTCTAAATTTTATTTGTACTAAATTTAATTCAGACTCTAAATTTAATTCAGACTCTAAATTTAATTCAGACTAAATTTAATTCAGACTCTAAATTTAATTCAGACTCTAAATTTAATTCAGACTCTAAATTTAATTCAGACTCTAAATTTAATTCAGACTCTAAATTTAATTCAGACTCTAAATTTAATTCAGACTCTAAATTTAATTCAGACTCTAAATTTAATTCAGACTCTAAATTTAATTCAGACTCTAAATTTAGAGTCTAATTAAATTTAGAGTATAATTAAATTTAGTCTAATTAAATTTAGAGTAATTAAATTTAGAGTAATTAAATTTAGAGTCTAATTAAATTTAGAGTCTAATTAAATTTAGAGTCTAATTAAATGTAGTCTAATTAAATTTAGAGTCTAATTAAATTTAGAGTCTAATTCAATTTAGAGTCTAATTAAATTTAGAGTCTAATTAAATTTAGAGTAATTCAATTTAGAGTCTAATTAAATTCAGAGTCTAATTAAATTCAGAATAATTAAATTCAGAGTCTAATTAAATTCAGAGTCTAATTAAATTCAGAGTCCAATTAAATTCAGAGTCCAATTAAATTCAGAGTCCAATTAAATTCATAGTCCAATTAAATTCAGAGTCCAATTAAATTCAGAGTCCAATTAAATTCAGAGTCCAATTAAATTCAGAGTCCAATTAAATTTAGAGTCCAATTAAATTTAGAGTCCAATTAAATTTAGAGTCCAATTAAATTTAGAGTCCAATTAAATTCAGAGTCCAATTAAATTTAGAGTAATTAAATTTAGAGTAATTAAATTTAGAGTCTAATTAAATTCAGAGTAATTAAATTTAGAGTCTAATTAAATTTAGAGTCTAATTAAATTTTGAGTAATTAAATTTTGAGTAATTAAATTTAGAGTCTGATTTTTTGTTCTAAATGTCTTCCAGAACATTTATTTCCTATTTATATCCACCACCTTCCCCATCCAGAATAGTTAAAGGATGACTCAACAAGTACAACAAGGCTGGGAGGCACGGCATATGACCTCGCCGTCCTGTGGACACGGATAGGCAAGTACGCGCACGTACAAGCTTAAAAGACACGTACCTAATTCATTAGATCAAAGAGCATTCAGATGGCTTCTTATCCGACTGGCAAATGTAATAATTTTAGCTTACTGGATATTATAGCAGAGAACACGATCAACAGCGTTCTCACACACTGGCCTGATGGGTTAGCAGACACCCAGCCTGGCGGATGCCCTCCAGCCTGGCGGATGCCCCTCCAGCCTGGCGGATGCCCCTCCAGCCTGGTGGATGCGCCTCTAGCCTGGTGGATGCCTCCCCAGCCTGGTGGATGCGCCTCGAGCCTGGTGGATGCGCCTCCAGCCTGGTGGATGCGCCTCTAGCCTGGCGGATGCCCCCAGCCTGGTGGATGCGCCTCGAGCCTGATGGATGCGCCTCCAGCCTGGTGGATGCCCCTCCAGCCTGGTGGATGCCTCCCCAGCCTGGTAGATCATCCCACCATCATACACTACCAGCTAACAAGAACAATATCCTTAAGCGATATCCACCCAACAGCGTTTCAGGCCTGGCCAGAGCATCCCTGTGTGAGGCTCCCACTCGGCATTAATTTAAATTGGTAATGAAGAAATAGATTTATTATTGCCGAGCAGAAAGTTTGAAATAAATCATGACGGAAAGCCGAGCACACGTTGCAGTGAGAGGCAGCACCAGGGAACAAAGGAACTTGAAGTCATTGCAGTTTGCTTGTTAACCGCAACATCTAGGCTCATTACGTCCTTTCACACACACACACACACACACACACACACACACACACACACACACACACACACACACACACACACACAGTCCAAGATATGATGGACCTAGTCATACAGAAATGCCAGGAGGCCGAAGAAAGATTTATACCAACGGTAAAGGGAAAAAATAAGAAGGAATATAATAACCCATGGTTTAATAGACAGTGTCAGGAAGCAAAAATGGCCAGCAGGCGGGAGTGGAGGAAGTACAGAAAACAAAGGACAGAGGACAACAGGATCAGATACAACAGAGCTAGGAACGATTACATTAACATAAGACGAACATCGGAAAGGGACTATGAGAATGATATTGCAATCAAAGCGAAAAAACAACCTAAGTTACTACACAGTCATATAAAAAGCAAAATGTCGGTGAATGACCAAGTGACAAGACTAAGGAAGACAGAGGGGGCATATACTGAAAGTGACAAGGAAATCTGCGAGGCACTGAATGCCAGTTTCCATGGAGTGTTCACAACCGAGCCTGAGCAGCTCCCATTGTTGGAAGGGGTTACCCTAGATGAAAGACTATCAGATATAGAGGTGACAGCAGAGGAGGTAATGAAACAGTTGACAACTTTAGATGCAACTAAAGCAGTTGGACCAGACAAAGTATCACCGTGGATACTAAAAGAAGCAGCGCAGGCCCTCAGCGTGCCTCTGGCAATGATCTTTAATGAGTCACTTATGTCGGGAGAATTGCCCAGATGCTGGAAGAAGGCAAATGTCGTGCCGATCTTCAAGAAAGGTGATAGGGAGGAGGCACTTAACTAAAGACCTGTATCACTGACAAGCATCCCCTGTAAAATACTGGAAAGAATATTTAGGCTACGACTGGTTGCACACCTGGAGAACATTAGGTTTGTGAACAAACATCAACATGGGTTCTGGACAGGGAAATCGTGCCTAACAAACCTTCTGGAATTCTATGATAAAATAACGAGGATAAGACAGGACAGAGAAGGTTGGGCAGACTGCATATTTCTGGACTGCCAAAAAGCCTTTGATACAGTACCGCACATAAGACTGCTGTTCAAGCACGAGAGGCAGGCGGGGGTGGGGGAAAAGGTCCTAGCATGGATAAGGAACTACCTAACAGGAAGGAGCCAAAGAGTTACGGTAAGGGGCGAGAAGTCGGACTGGCGAACAGTAACAAGTGGAGTACCACAAGGATCGGTGCTGAGACCAATTCTATTTCTTGTATATGTTAACGACATGTTTACAGGCGTAGGGTCCTACATGTCGATGTTTGCGGATGACGCAAAGTTGATGAGAAGAGTTGTGCCACATGAGGATTGCAGGATCCTCCAAGAGGACCTGAACTGGTTGAAGAGATGGTCAGAGAAATGGCTACTGGAATTCAGCACGAGCAAATGTAAAGTTATGGAAATGGAACTAGGAGATAGGAGACCAAAGGGACAGTACACAATGAAGGGAAACAGCCTACCTGTGACGACTCGCGAAAGAGACCTGGGTGTGGACGTAACACCTAATCTATCTCCTGAGGCACATATAAATAGGATAACGACAGCAGCGTACTCTACACTGGCAAAAGTTAGAACATCATTCAGAAACCTAGGTAAAGAGGCATTTAGGACGCTTTACACTGCCTACGTGAGGCCAGTCTTAGAGTATGCCGCCTCATCATGGAGTCCCCATCTGAAGAAGCATATCATGAAACTGGAAAAGGTTCAGAGGTTTGCAACGAGACTCGTCCCAGAGCTACGAGGGATGGGGTATGAGGAGCGCCTGAGGGAACTGTGCCTTACGACACTAAAAAGAAGAAGGGAGAGGGGGGACATGATAGGAACGTATAAAATACTCAGAGGGATTGACAGAGTGGACATAGACGAAATGTTCACACGGAATAGTAACAGAACGAGGAGACATGGATGGAAACTTGAAACTCAGATGAGTCACAGAGATGTTAGAAAGTTTTCTTTTAGCGTGAGAGTAGTGGGAAAATGGAATGCACTTCAGGAACAGGTTGTGGAAGCAAATACTATTCATAATTTTAAAACCAGGTATGATAGGGAAATGGGACAGGAGTCATTGCTGTAAACAACCGATGCTCGAAAGGCGGGATCCAAGAGTCAATGCTCGATCCTGCAGACACAACTAGGTGAGTACAACTAGGTGAGTACACACACTCTCCTCGATGACTTAAGTATATATATATATATATATATATATATATATATATATATATATATATATATATATATATATATATATAATAATTTACTTGTTTAGTTTGAATAATACTTTTAGTCCACTACTTTCAGAGGTCAAAGTCTTCAAGACAATTTTGAAGAAAAAAAAAATTATATATATATATAAATATATATATATATATATATATATATATATATATATATATATATATATATATATATATATATATATATATATATATATATATATATATATATATATATATATATATATATATATGTCGTACCTAGTAGCCAGAACTCACTTCTCAGCCTACTATTCAAGGCCCGATTTGCCTAATAAGCCAAGTTTTCCTGAATTAATATATTTACTATAATTTTTTTCTTATGAAATGATAAAGCAACCCTTTTCACTATGTATGAGGTCAATTTTTTTTTATTGGAGTTAAAATTAACGTAGATATATGACCGAACCTAACCAACCCTACCTAACCTAACCTAACCTATATATATAGGTAAGGTTAGGTTAGGTAGCCAAAAAAAGCTAGGTTAGGTTAGGTTAGGTAGGTTAGGTAGACGAAAAAACATTAATTCATGAAAACTTGGCTTATTAGGCAAATCGGGCCTTGCATAGTAGGCTGAGAAGTGAGTTCTGGCTACTAGGTACGACATATATATATATATATATATATATATATATATATATATATATATATATATATATATATATATATATATATATATATATATATATATATATATATCTTCACGGTGTGTTAATATATGGTGGTCATAAAACTGTCAAGTTATACTCAACAGTGTGATGCCAGTTTATGCTAAATCAAGCAGCCAAAGTGCACTATATAATTATGTTTATATTAAATACTGCAGCGAACGATTGCACTATGATGTAAGCTTATGTTGCATATAGCAGGAGAAGCATAATATATGGTGCAAGCTTACGCTAAATAGAGCTTCCAGATCTTAATCAGCGAATTAAAGACACTTGTGATTCTGATTGATGTGGGCTAATGTTTTGGGTGGAGTTCGTGCGGGGAACTCCCTTACAGTGGCTGAAGAAAGACGGGAGTTGGTGAGAGGGAGAAGGCAATAGAAAAAAGAGAGAGAGAGAGAGAGAGAGAGAGAGAGAGAGAGAGAGAGAGAGAGAGAGAGAGAGAGAGAGAGAGAGAGAGAGAGAGAGAGAGAGAGAGAGAGAGAGAGAGAAACAGAGTGGTCAAAGACAAAACAAAACATCCCAGATCATGTATACCATATCTGTTCTGTGACTTACTTCCATGTCTCGTTTGTTCTGATCGCTTTCCTCTCATTGCCATCAGTAGACACATTAACGTGCATCTGCATATTTAAAAGTGGTTTACAACCACCAAATTCAGGCGAATCACAAAGGCGCCAAGGAACAAAAAAGCAGCAGGTCCGGCTCTAAATAATGTCCAGGTCTCGATGCCTGTAATTCACACACTCACACTCTTAAACACTGTCTCGGTTAATTTTCAATAAATTCAGAAATAATATGAGATTATATGAGCCAGCAGCGAACCATTGCTCGTGAAGGCGTTCCGGGCGGCTGCTTCCGTTATGCTGACACAATCATGGCAGCATGATACCACCCCCACACCTTTTAACACAATCATGGCAGCATGATACCACCCCCCACACCTTGTCACACAATCATGGCAGCATGATACCACCCCCACACCTTTTAACACAATCATGGCAGCATGATACCACCCCCCACACCTTGTCACACAATCATGGCACCATGATACCACCCCGACACCTTTTAACACAATCATGGCAGCATGATACCACCCCCCACACCTTGTAACACAATCATGGCAGCATGATACCACCCCCACACCTTGTAACACAATCATGGCAGCATGATACCACCCCCACACCTTGTAACACAATCATGGCAGCATGATACCACCCCCCACACCTTGTAACACAATCATGGCAGCATGATACCACCCCCACACCTTGTAACACAATCATGGCAGCATGATACCACCCCCACACCTTGTAACACAATCATGGCAGCATGATACCACCCCCACACCTTGTAACACAATCATGGCAGCATGATACCACCCCCACACCTTGTAACACAATCATGGCAGCATGATACCACCCCCACACCTTGTAACACAATCATGGCAGCATGATACCACCCCCACACCTTGTAACACAATCATGGCAGCATGATACCACCCCCCACACCTTGTAACACAATCATGGCAGCATGATACCACCCCCACACCTTGTAACACAATCATGGCAGCATGATACCACCCCCCACACCTTGTAACACAATCATGGCTGCATGATACCACCCCCACACCTTGTAACACAATCATGGCAGCATGATACCACCCCCACACCTTGTAACACAATCATGACAGCATGATACCACCCCCACACCTTGTAACACAATCATGGCAGCATGATACCACCCCCACACCTTGTAACACAATCATGGCAGCATGATACCACCCCCACACCTTGTAACACAATCATGGCAGCATGATACCACCCCCACACCTTGTAACACAATCATGGCAGCATGATACCACCCCCACACCTTGTAACACAATCATGGCAGCATGATACCACCCCCACACCTTGTAACACAATCATGGCAGCATGATACAACCCCCACACCTTGTAACACAATCATGGCAGCATGATACCACCCCCCACACCTTGTAACACAATCATGGCAGCATGATACCACCCCCCACACCTTGTAACACAATAATGGCAGCATGATACCACCCCCACACCTTGTAACACAATCATGGCAGCATGATACCACCCCCACACCTTGTAACACAATCATGGCAGCATGATACCACCCCCACACCTTGTAACACAATCATGGCAGCATGATACCACCCACACACCTTGTAACACAATCATGGCAGCATGATACCACCCCCACACCTTGTAACACAATCATGGCAGCATGATACCACCCCCACACCTTGTAACACAATCATGGCAGCATGATACCACCCCCACACATTGTAACACAATCATGGCAGCATGATACCACCCCCACACCTTGTAACACAATCATGGCAGCATGATACCACCCCCACACCTTGTAACACAATCATGGCAGCCAGACATCACCCCCGCACCTTGTAACACAATCATGGCAGCCAGACATCACCCCCGCACCTTGTAACACAATCATGGCAGCCAGACATCACCCCCGCACCTTGTAACACAATCATGGCAGCCAGACATCACCCCCGCACCTTGTAACACAATCATGGCAGCCAGACATCACCCCCACACCTTGTAACACAATCATGGCAGAATGATACCACCCCCACACCTTGTAACACAATCATGGCAGCCAGACATCACCCCTGCACCTTGTAACACAATCATGGCAGCCAGACATCACCCCCGCACCTTGTAACACAATCATGGCAAGCAGACATCACCCCCGCACCTTGTAACACAATCATGGCAGCCAGACATCACCCCCACACCTTGTAACACAATCATGGCAGCATGATACCACCCCCACACCTTGTAACACAATCATGGGAGCCAGACATCACCCCCGCACCTTGTAACACAATCATGGCAGCCAGACTTCACCCCCACACCTTGTAACACAATCATGGCAGCATGATACCACCCCCACACCTTGTAACACAATCATGGCAGCCAGACATCACCCCCGCACCTTGTAACACAATCATGGCAGCCAGACATCACCCCCGCACCTTGTAACACAATCATGGCAGCCAGACATCACCCCCGCACCTTGTAACACAATCATGGCAGCCAGACGTCACCCCCGAACCTTGTAACACAATCATGGCAGCCAGACATCACCCCCACACCTTGTAACACAATCATGGCAGCATGATACCACCCCCACACCTTGTAACACAATCATGGCAGCCAGACATCACCCCCGCACCTTGTAACACAATCATGGCAGCCAGACATCACCCCCGCACCTTGTAACACAATCATGGCAGCCAGACATCACCCCCGCACCATGCAATACAATCATGGCAGCATGATACCACCCCCACACCTTGTAACACAATCATGGCAGCCAGACATCACCCCCACACCTTGTAACACAATCATGGCAGCATGATACCACCCCCACACCTTGTAACACAATCATGGCAGCCAGACATCACCCCCGCACCATGCAATACAATCATGGCAGCACGATACCACCCCCCACACCTTGTAACACAATCATGGCTGCATGATACCACCCCCCACACCTTGTAACACAATCATGGCAGCCAGACATCACCCCCGCACCTTGTAACACAATCATGGCAGCATGATACCACCCCCACACCTTGTAGCACAATCATGGCAGCATGGTACCACCCCCCACACCTTGTAGCACAATCATGGCAGCATGATACCACCCCCCACACCTTGTAACACAATCATGGCAGCATGATACCACCCCCCACACCTTGTAACACAATCATGGCAGCATGATACCACCCCCACACCTTGTAACACAATCATGGCAGCATGATACCACCCCCACACCTTGTAGCACAATCATGGCAGCATGATACCACCCCCCACACCTTGTAACACAATCATGGCAGCCAGACATCACCCCCGCACCTTGTAACACAATCATGGCAGCATGATACCACCCCCACCCCTTGTAACACAATCATGGCAGCATGATACCACCCCCCACACCTTGTAACACAATCATGGCAGCATGATACCACCCCCACACCTTGTAACACAATCATGGCTGCCAGACATCACCCCCGCACCATGCAATACAATCATGGCAGCCAGACATCACCCCCGCACCATGCAATACAATCATGGCAGCCAGACATCACCCCCGCACCATGCAATACAATCATGGCAGCCAGACATCACCCCCGCACCATGCAATACAATCATGGCAGCCAGACATCACCCCCGCACCATGCAATACAATCATGGCAGCCAGACATCACCCCCGCACCATGCAATACAATCATGGCAGCCAGACATCACCCCCGCACCATGCAATACAATCATGGCAGCCAGACATCACCCCCGCACCATGCAATACAATCATGGCAGCCAGACATCACCCCCGCACCATGCAATACAATCATGGCAGCCAGACATCACCCCCGCACCATGCAATACAATCATGGCAGCCAGACATCACCCCCGCACCATGCAATACAATCATGGCAGCCAGACATCACCCCCGCACCATGCAATACAATCATTGCAGCCAGACATCACCCCCGCACCATGCAATACAATCATGGCAGCCAGACATCACCCCCACACCTTGTAACACAATCATGACAGCATGATACCACCCCCACACCTTGTAGCACAATCATGGCAGCATGATACCACCCCCACACCTTGTAACACAATCATGGCAGCCAGACATCACCCCCGCACCATGCAATACAATCATGGCAGCCAGACATCACCCCCGCACCATGCAATACAATCATGGCAGCCAGACATCACCCCCGCACCATGCAATACAATCATGGCAGCCAGACATCACCCCCACACCTTGTAACACAATCATGGCAGCATGATACCACCCCCACACCTTGTAGCACAATCATGGCAGCATGATACCACCCCCACACCTTGTAACACAATCATGGCAGCCAGACATCACCCCCGCACCATGCAATACAATCATGGCAGGCAGACATCACCCCCACACCTTGTAACACAATCATGGCAGCATGATACCACCCCCACACCTTGTAGCACAATCATGGCAGCATGATACCACCCCCACACCTTGTAACACAATCATGGCAGCCAGACATCACCCCCGCACCTTGTAACACAATCATGGCAGCCAGACATCACCCCCGCACCTTGTAACACAATCATGGCAGCCAGACATCACTCCCGCACCATGCAATACAATCATGGCAGCCAGACATCACCCCCGCACCATGCAATACAATCATGGCAGCATAAATCACATCCACAACCTGCAACACAAGAATACTTTGAAATAAACTCTTATGCAATAAAGCCTTCACGGTGCTTTTTATCGACCTGTAATGCTTGATTGACTGTGGCATAGTGAAGTGTAACTTGTAGTTAATCCGTTTTAAATGTACAACAGTTCACTAACACGTTACGCTCTGTACTAGTGTGTTTATAGTGTGTACTCACCTAGTTGTGCTTGCGGGGGTTGAGCTCTGGCTCTTTGGTCCCGCCTCTCAACCGTCAATCAACAGGTGTACAGATTCCTGAGCCTATCGGGCTCTGTCATATCTACACTTGAAACTGTGTATGGAGTCAGCCTCCACCACATCACTTCTTAATGCATTCCATTTGTCAACCACTCTGACACTGAAAAAGTTGTTTCTAATATCTCTGTGGCTCATTTGGGCACTCAGTTTCCACCTGTGTCCCCTTGTGCGTGTTCCCCTTGTGTTAAATAGACTGTCTTTATCTACCCTATCAATCCCCTTCAGAATCTTGAATGTGGTGATCATGTCCCCCCTAACTCTTCTGTCTTCCAGCGAAGTGAGGTTTAATTCCCGTAGTCTCTCCTCGTAGCTCATACCTCTCAGCTCGGGTACTAGTCTGGTGGCAAACCTTTGAACCTTTTCCAGTTTAGTCTTATCCTTGACTAGATATGGACTCCATGCTGGGGCTGCATACTCCAGGATTGGCCTGACATATGTGGTATACAAAGTTCTGAATGATTCTTTACACAAGTTTCTGAATGCCGTTCGTATGTTGGCCAGCCTGGCATATGCCGCTGATGTTATCCGCTTGATATGTGCTGCAGGAGACAGGTCTGGCGTGATATCAACCCCCAAGTCTTTTTCCTTCTCTGACTCCTGAAGAATTTCCTCTCCCAGATGATACCTTGTATCTGGCCTCCTGCTCCCTACACCTATCTTCATTGCATTACATTTGGTTGGGTTAAACTCTAACAACCATTTGTTCGACCATTCCTTCAGCTTGTCTAGGTCTTCTTGAAGCCTCAAACAGTCCTCTTCTGTTTTAATCCTTCTCATAATTTTAGCATCGTCCGCAAACATTGAGAGAAATTAATCGATACCCTCCGGGAGATCATTTACATATATCAGAAACAAGATAGGACCGAGTACAGAGCCCTGTGGGACTCCACTGGTGACTTCACGCCAATCGGAGGTCTCATCCCTCACCGTAACTCTCTGCTTCCTATTGCTTAGATACTCCCTTATCCACTGGAGCACCTTACCAGCTACACCTGCCTGTCTCTCCAGCTTATGTACCAGCCTCTTATGCGGTACTGTGTCAAAGGCTTTCCGACAATCCAAGAAAATGCAGTCCGCCCAGCCCTCTCTTTCTTGCTTAATCTGTGTCACCTGATCGTAGAATTCTATCAAGCCTGTAAGGCAAGATTTACCCTCCCTGAATCCATGTTGGCGATTTGTCACGAAGTCCCTTCTCTCCAGATGTGTTACCAGGTTTTTTCTCACGATCTTCTCCATCACCTTGCATGGTATACAAGTCAAGGACACTGGCCTGTAGTTCAGTGCCTCTTGTCTGTCGCCCTTTTTGTATATTGGGACCACATTCGCCGTCTTCCATATTTCTGGTAGGTCTCCCGTCTCTAGTGACTTACTATACACTATGGAGAGTGGCAAGCAAAGTGCCTCTGCACACTCTTTCAGTACCCATGGTGAGATCCCATCTGGACCAACAGCCTTTCTAACATCCAGATCCAGCAGGTGTCTCTTGACCTCCTCTCTCGTAATTTCGAACTCCTCCAAGGCCGCCTGGTTTACCTCCCTTCCTCCTAGCACAGTGACCTCACCCTGTTCTATTGTGAAGACCTCCTGGAACCTCTTGTTGAGTTCCTCACACACCTCTCTGTCATTCTCTGTATACCTGTCCTCGCCTGTTCTAAGTTTCAATACCTGTTCTTTCACTGTTGTTTTCCTTCTGATGTGACTGTGGAGTAGCTTTGGTTCAGTCTTGGCTTTGTTTGCTATATCATTTTCAAAATTTTTCTCTGCTTCTCTTCTCACCCAGACGTACTCATTCCTGGTTCTCTGGTATCTCTCTCTGCTTTCTGGTGTTCTGTTATTCCGGAAGTTCCTCCACGCCTTTTTGTTCAGTTTCTTCGCTTCGATACATGCCCTATTATACCATGGATTCTTCTGCTGCTTCTCGGATTTCTCCCTTTGGGCCGGGATGAACCTGTTTACTGCCTCCTGACACTTTTGGGTAACATAGTCCATCATACCCTGTACAGACTTGTCTCTGAGGTTTGTGTCCCAAGGTATTTCACTTAGGAAACTTCTCATCTGTTCATAATTCCCCTTTCGGTATGCCAGCCTTTTGATTCCTAGTTCTTTTTTGGGGGAGATAAGTCCTAGCTCTACCAAGTACTCAAAGTTCAATACACTGTGGTCACTCATTCCCAAGGGCGCTTCCATCTTAACTTCCCTTATATCCCATTCATTTAGGGTAAATATCAAATCAAGCATTGCTGGTTCATCGTCTCCTCTCATTCTTGTTGGTTCTTTGGTGTGCTGGCTTAGAAAGTTTCTTGTTGCCACGTCCAGCAGCTTAGCTCTCCATGTTTCTGGTCCTCCATGCGGGTCTCTGTTCTTCCAATCTATCTTCCCATGGTTGAAGTCTCCCATAATTAGTAGTCCATATCCATTCCTGCTAGCAACAGAAGCTGCTCTTTCTATTATGTTAATGGTGGCCATGTTGTTTCTATCATATTCCTGTCTAGGTCTTCTGTCATTTGGTGGTGGATTATATATGACTGCGACTATAATTTTTTTCCCTCCATTTGTTACAGTACCTGCTATGTAGTCACTGAAACCTTCACAGCCCTGAATATCCATCTCCTCAAAATCCCAGCCTTTTCTTACCAGCAGAGCTACACCACCCCCACCTCTTCCTTCCCTCTCTTTCCTCATAACATAATAGTCCTGTGGGAACACTGCATTTGTTATCGTTTTCGTGATCTTTGTTTCTGTGAAGGCTATTATGTCTGGGTTTTCCTCGAGTACCAGTTCTCCAAGCTCATTTGCTTTATTTGTAATTCCATCTATGTTAGTCTACATCGCTTTGAGGCTCACTTTCTTCTGTCCCTTCTCAAATCGCCTCCTTGGTGAATGTTCTGCTGGTGGGGGAGGCTGTTCCATGGTTGTGAGGACCTGCGAGGTGGATAACAGGGTCTCAGAGGATACTGGGATGAGGGGCGGGGGATCCAGTGAAGGGGGAGGGACAGGGAGGGTATGGGGTGAAAGGGGAGGGAGGACGGGAAGGAAAGGGGGGGAGGGAGGACTCGGGAGGAGGGGAGGGGTAGAAGGGTGGGGATTGGGTGTGGGGGGAGGGAGATTTGGCTGAACATTTGAGTGGGGGCAGGGAGGGTTTGGGGTAGGGGGGTTTTCTATGCAGAGGAGGGAGGCGGGGTTGTCCTCCCTTCTGGTGTTACTGGGTAGCTGGTTGTGGGTTCCCCCCTCGTCTCTGGGGGTGCTGTGCTGGGAGCTGTGACTTCCTGGTTTTCCCCTCTCGCCCTGCGCCTCTTCCTTGTTTCTGCCACCACGGCTCTCTCCTCCCTTGTCATGTCTCTCTGGAGGAATACATTTTTTAATTTTCCCACGTCTTTCAGGGAGCTCTTCCTTGATAGGATCTTCTCTTTTGTGTTCTCGTTTGCAAACACTATCTTTATCATTCGGTCTCGGTCTTTGTTGTACCGGCCTAGCCTGAAAACCTTCTCAATGCTATGCTCAGCCCCTTCCATGTCTAGTGCCTTTAGTACTTCATTCACTGCTGCTTTGTCCTTGTCATTCCACTCTGTCCTATTAGATCCTTCCTGCTTCTTAATACCCACAGCAACCACTGATCTGTTCCTTTCCAGCAGTTGGCTAGTGGAGCGTGCCGCCTCCTGCGAGGTGGCTGCTTTCATGGCCACCTCCATCACTGCAGTCATTACTTCAGAGTTATTTTTTTTTAGTATTTCCGCAAATGTTGCTTTTATTGTGGCATTCTCATCCAGAAAACTATTACCACCTTCTCCCTGGGTGGTTTTCTGATTCTCAGCCTCGATACCATTCTCTTTGAGGGCTCTAATCTCCTCCTTTGCTGCTGTCAGCTCTCTTTTCAGGTTGCTTATTTCGTTCTTCATTTCCTGCATCATTTCTTGCATCTCACTCTTGATGTCCTCCAGAAACTGGGCGAACATTTCCTTCATCTCGTCACCTTGGCTCTTTCCTGTTCCCCTGGGACCTCTGGCTGCCATATTTGACCCTGTTGGGATGGGGGAGGGAGAGAGAGAGAGAGAGGAAGAGAGAGAGAAAGAGAGAGAGAGAGAAAGGGAGTGACAAAGGGAGAGATAAATGGGTGGGTGGGGGGGGGATCTGACCCTTCCACTGAAGTGAGAAGAAAGTAGAAGTCGAGGGGGGGGGGAGGAGATGGAGAGAGAGGCGGGAGGGAGAGAGAGGAGAGGGAGAGAGAGGAGAGGGAGAGAGTGGGTGAGGGAGAGAGCGGGTGAGGGAGAGAGCGGGTGAGGGAGAGAGGGGGGGAGGTGTGTGTGTGTGTGTGTGGGCAGAGAGGGAGGGGGAAGGAAAGAGAGGGAGGGAGAGGGGGAGGGAGGGGGAAGGAAAGAGGGAGGGAGAGGGGGAGGGAGGGAGGGAGAGAGAGAGAGAGAGAGAGAGAGAGAGAGAGAGAGAGAGAGAGAGAGAGAGAGAGAGAGAGAGAGAGAGAGAGAGAGAGAGAGAGAGAGAGAGAGAGAGAGAGAGAGAGAGAGAGAGCAGGAGAGAGAGAGCAGGAGAGAGAGAGCAGGAGAGAGATAGTGGGAGTGGGAGAGAGGGAGTGGGAGAGAGGGAGAGTGGGGAGGGGAAGAGTGTGTGTATGGGCGATGCGGGGGACTGGGGGTGGGGGGGGGGCGGAGATGGCGACTAAGTCAGGTCAGGTCAGATGGTGGGGTCAAGAGGGGGGGGATAGTAAGGTCCTATCCCAGGTGTTAATGCCTTTTCCCCTGACTGAACAATTGTGTGTGTGTGTGTATGTGCACGTGTGTGTGTGTCTGTTTTAGCGTGTGCACACTTGTGTGCGTGGATACGTACGTGGGCGTGCGTGCTTGTATGTGTCAAGATATCCCTTATGCGTTACCTCTGCCTAAATGAGCCACTCTGAGATTTTTAAATATATATGATATCCTGAACGATAATTTGATAATCTTTTACCTCAATCTGTACACCTGATTAATTGACCAGAGAGGGGGGTACATACCAGTCTGCCTCCCGCTCACACAACCAGATGAGTAAGGGCAGGGCGATGTATGATGACGATGGTTATCCTTCGTTGTCTCCCACTAGGTGATTGATGATGTCGGTTCTTCTCTGTCTACACAAAGCTCTGGAGTCAGTCACTGTATCGTTATGTGACAGTTCACTAATTCACTGTACCACTGATCACAGTCACCACTCACAGCACAATCAGGTAGCTCCACGGCGGGTCGTCCCACCCGGTCAGGTCACACACTTACATGCACCGGTGATGCCCTAGCTCCACTTTCGGTTTCTTCGCCAAATCTTCGCACTATCGCTAGCGATATGACTATGCTATGTTGCACCCTGCTAGCTACACACTGCGAGAGGCCAAATACTATGATCTAGCCTCTATACTCCTTCAATGTCCCGAGAAATTGACGAATTTCCGCGGACCTCACTAATCGTGTGTGTCTCCTACCGTCTCCCGCGTGTGTGTGTGTGTGTGTGTGTGTGTGTGTGTGTGTGTGTGTGTGTGTGTGTGTTTATAGTGTGTGTGTGTGTGTGTGTGTGTGTGTGTGTGTGTGTGTGTGTGTGTGTGTGTGTGTGTGTGTGTG
>NC_091193.1:27252452-27319952 GCF_040958095.1 Procambarus clarkii
CACACACCAGACTGTCCCAGGTGTACCCCCCCCCACCACACACCAGACTGTCCCAGGTGTACCCCCCCCACCAACACCAGACTGTCCCAGGTGTACCCCCCCCCCCACCACACACAGCAGACTGTCCCAGGTGTACCCCCCCACCACACACACAGACTGTCCCAGGTGTACCCCCCCCACCCACACACCAGACTGTCCCAGGTGTACCCCCCCCCACCACACACACCAGACTGTCCCAGGTGTACCCCCCCCCCATCAACACACACCAGACTGTCCCAGGTGTACCCCCCCCCACCACACACAGCAGACTGTCCCAGGTGTACCCCCCCCCACCACACACACCAGACTGTCCCAGGTGTACCCCCCCCACCACACACACCAGACTGTCCCAGGTGTACCGCCCCCCCACCACACACACCAGACTGTCCCAGGTGTACCCCCCCCCCACCACACACACCAGACTGTCCCAGGTGTACCCCCCCCACCACACACACCAGACTGTCCCAGGTGTACCCCCCCCACCACACACACACCAGACTGTCCCAGGTGTACCCCCCCACCACACACACCAGACTGTCCCAGGTGTACCCCCCCCCACACCAGACTGTCCCAGGTGTACCCCCCCACACCAGACTGTCCCAGGTGTACCCCCCCCCACCACACATACCAGACTGTCCCAGGTGTACCCCCCCACCACACACCAGACTGTCCCAGGTGTACCCCCCCCCACCACACACACCAGACTGTCCCAGGTGTACCCCCCCCACCACACACACACCAGACTGTCCCAGGTGTACCCCCCCCACCACACACCAGACTGTCCCAGGTGTACCCCCCCCCACACACACCAGACTGTCCCAGGTGTACCCCCCCACCCACACACACCAGACTGTCCCAGGTGTACCCCCCCCACCACACACCAGACTGTCCCAGGTGTACCCCCCCCACCACACACCAGACTGTCCCAGGTGTACCCCCCCCCCCCACACACACACCAGACTGTCCCAGGTGTACCCCCCCCCACCACATACACCAGACTGTCCCAGGTGTACCCCCCCCCACCACACACACCAGACTGTCCCAGGTGTACCCCCCCACCACACACACCAGACTGTCCCAGGTGTACCCCCCCCACCACACACCAGACTGTCCCAGGTGTACCCCCCCCACCACATACCACCAGACTGTCCCAGGTGTACCCCCCCCCCACCACACACACCAGACTGTCCCAGGTGTACCCCCCCCCCCCCACCACAACACCAGACTGTCCCAGGTGTACCCCCCCACCACACACACACCAGACTGTCCCAGGTGTACCCCCCCCACCACATACACCAGACTGTCCCAGGTGTACCCCCCCACCCACATACACCAGACTGTCCCAGGTGTACCCCCCCCCACCACAACACCAGACTGTCCCAGGTGTACCCCCCCCCACCACCACACACCAGACTGTCCCAGGTGTACCCCCACCACACACACACCAGACTGTCCCAGGTGTACCCCCCCCCACCACACACACACCAGACTGTCCCAGGTGTACCCCCCCCACACACACCAGACTGTCCCAGGTGTACCCCCCCCCACCACACACACCAGACTGTCCCAGGTGTACCCCCCCCCCCCACACACAGCAGACTGTCCCAGGTGTACCCCCCCCCACCACACACACCAGACTGTCCCAGGTGTACCCCCCCCCCACCACACACACCAGACTGTCCCAGGTGTACCCCCCCCACACACACCAGACTGTCCCAGGTGTACCCCCCCACCACACACAGCAGACTGTCCCAGGTGTACCCCCCCCCACCACACACAACAGACTGTCCCAGGTGTACCCCCCCACCACACACACCAGACTGTCCCAGGTGTACCCCCCCCCCCACCACACACACCAGACTGTCCCAGGTGTACCCCCCCACCACACACACCAGACTGTCCCAGGTGTACCCCCTCCCCCCACCACACACCAGACTGTCCCAGGTGTACCCCCCCCCCACCACACACACCAGACTGTCCCAGGTGTACCCCCCCCCACACCAGACTGTCCCAGGTGTACCCCCCCCCACCACATACACCAGACTGTCCCAGGTGTACCCCCCCCACACACCAGACTGTCAGGTGTACCCCCCCCCCCCACCACACACACAGACTGTCCCAGGTGTACCCCCCCCACCACACACACCAGACTGTCCCAGGTGTACCCCCCCACCACCACACACCAGACTGTCCCAGGTGTACCCCCCCCCCACCACACACCAGACTGTCCCAGGTGTACCCCCCCCACACCAGACTGTCCCAGGTGTACCCCCCCCCCACCACACATACCAGACTGTCCCAGGTGTACCCCCCCCACCACACACCAGACTCCCAGGTGTACCCCCACCACAACACCAGACTGTCCAGGTGTACCCCCCCCCACCACACACACCAGACTGTCCCAGGTGTACCCCCCCCCACCACAACACCAGACTGTCCCAGGTGTACCCCCCCACCACACACACCAGACTGTCCCAGGTTACCCCCCCCCCCCACACACACCAGACTGTCCCAGGTGTACCCCCCCACCACACACCAGACTGTCCCAGGTGTACCCCCCTTACCACACACACCAGACTGTCCCAGGTGTACCCCCCCCCCACACACACCAGACTCCCAGGTGTACCCCCCCACCACACACACCAGACTGTCCCAGGTGTACCCCCCCCACACACACCAGACTGTCCCAGGTGTACCCCCACCACACACACCAGACTGTCCCAGGTGTACCCCCCCACCACACACCAGACTGTCCCAGGTGTACCCCCCACACCACACACCAGACTGTCCCAGGTGTACCCCCCCCCACCACATACACCAGACTGTCCCAGGTGTACCCCCCCCCCACACACACCCAGACTGTCCCAGGTGTACCCCCCCCCCCCCCACACACACCAGACTGTCCCAGGTGTACCCCCCCCCACCACACACACCAGACTGTCCCAGTGTACCCCCCCCCCCCCCCACCACATACACCAGACTGTCCCCAGGTGTACCCCCCTCCCCACTGACACACACCAGACTGTCCCAGGTGTACCCCCCTCCCCACCACACACACAGACTGTCCCTGGTGTAACCCCCCCCCCACCACACACACCAGACTGTCCCAGGTGTACCCCCCCCCCCACCAACACACCAGACTGTCCCAGGTTGTACCCCCCCCCATACCACATACACCAGACTGTCCCAGGTGTACCCCCCCTCCACACACACAAGACTGTCCCAGGTGTAACCCCCCCCCCCCACCACATACACCAGACTGTCCCAGGTGTACCCTCCCCCCCCACCACACACCAGACTGTCCCTGTTGTAACCCCCCCCCCACCACATCACACCAGACTGTCCCAGGTGTACCCCCCCCCACCACACACACACCAGACTTCCCAGGTGTACCCCCCCACCACACACACCAGACTGTCCCAGGTGTACCCCCCCACCACACACACCAGACTGTCCCAGGTGTACCCCCCCAACCACATACACCAGACTGTCCCAGGTGTACCCCCCCCCCACCACACACACCAGACTGTCCCAGGTGTACCCCCCCCCACCACACACACCAGACTGTCCCAGGTGTACCCCCCCACCACATACACCAGACTGTCCCAGGTGTACCCCCCCCCCCACCACACACACCAGACTGTCCCAGGTGTACCCCCCCACCACATACACCAGACTGTCCCAGGTGTACCCTCCCCACCACACACACACCAGACTGTCCCAGGTGTACCCCCCCCACCACCACACACACCAGACTGTCCCAGGTGTACCCCCCCCCCACCACACACACCAGACTGTCCCAGGTGTACCCCCCCCCCCCCACCACACACACCAGACTGTCCCAGGTGTACCCCCCCACCACACACACACCAGACTGTCCCAGGTGTACCCCCCCCCACCACACACACCAGACTGTCCCAGGTGTACCCCCCCCCCACCACACCAGACTGTCCCAGGTGTACCCCTCCCCCACCACACACACCAGATTGTCCCAGGTGTACCCCCCACCACACACACCAGACTGTCCCAGGTGTACCCCCCCCCCTACCACACACACCAGACTGTCCCAGGTGTACCCACCACCACACACACCAGACTGTCCCAGGTGTACCCCCCCCCCCACCACACACACCAGACTGTCCCAGGTGTACCCCTCCCCCACCACACACACCAGACTGTCCCAGGTGTACCCCCCACCACACACACCAGACTGTCCCAGGTGTACCCCCCCCCCACCACACACACCAGACTGTCCCAGGTGTACCCCCCCCCCACCACACACACCAGACTGTCCCAGGTGTACCCCCCCCCCCCACCACCACACACACCAGACTGTCCCAGGTGTACCCCCCCCCCATCACCACACACCAGACTGTCCCAGGTGTACCCCCCCCACCACACACACCAGACTGTCCCAGGTGTACCCCCCAACACACATACCAGACTGTCCCAGGTGTACCCCCCCCCCCCACCACACACACTAGACTGTCACAGGTGTACCCCCCCTCCACCACACACACCAGACTGTCCCAGGTGTACCCCCCCCCCCACCACACACACCAGACTGTCCCAGGTGTACCCCCCCCCCACCACCACACACACCAGACTGTCCCAGGTGTACCCCCCCCCACCACACACACCAGACTGTCCCAGGTGTACCCCCTCCCCCCACCACACACCAGACTGTCCCAGGTGTACCCCCCCCCCCCCCCCACCACACACACCAGACTGTCCCAGGTGTACCCCCCCCCACCACCACACACCAGACTGTCCCAGGTGTACCCCCCCCCACCACACACACCAGACTGTCCCAGGTGTACCCCCCCCCACCACACACACCAGACTGTCCCAGGTGTACCCCTCCCCCCCCACCACACACACCAGACTGTCCCAAGTGTACCCCCCCCCCACCACCACACACACCAGACTGTCCCTGGTGTACCTCCCACCACCACCACACACACCAGACTGTCCCAGGTGTACCCCCCCACCCCCACACACCTGACTAACGCCACATATGATGAAGCTAACTGCCACATGTGGCCCACTTCCCTGAAGACCACATAACAACTCTGGTATTTGGCGCAGAGAGTAATTAACTACCCGGTAGTTAGTGACGGTGTGGGAGTCCCAGGGTGGTGTGACGGTGTGGGAGTCCCAGGGTGTTGTGACGGTATGGGAGTCCCAGGGTGTTGTGACGGTGTGGGAGTCCCAGGGTGGTGTGACGGGGTGGGAGTCCCAGGGTATGACGGTGTGGGAGTCCCAGGGTGGTGTGACGGTGTGGGAGTCCCAGGGTGTTGTGACGGTGTGGGAGTCCCAGGGTGGTGTGACGGTGTGGGAGTCCCAGGGTGTGACGGTGTGGGAGTCCCAGGGTGTTGTGACGGTGTGGGAGTCCCAGGGTGTTGTGACGGTGTGGGAGTCCCAGGGTGTTGTGACGGTGTGGGAGTCCCAGGGTGTTGTGACGGTGTGGGAGTCCCAGGGTAGTGTGACGGTGTGGGAGTCCCAGGGTATGACGGTGTGGGAGTCCCAGGGTGGTGTGACGGTGTGGGAGTCCCAGGGGTGGGATGACGGTGTGGGAGTCCCAGGTTAGTGTGACGGTGTGGGAGTCCCAGGGTGGTGTGACGGTGTGGGAGTCCCAGGGTGGTGTGACGGTGTGGGAGTCCCAGGGTAGTGTGACGGTGTGGGAGTCCCAGGGTAGTGTGACGGTGTGGGAGTCCTAGGGTAGTGTGACGGGGTGGGAGTCCCAGGGTGTGACGGTGTGGGAGTCCCAGGGTGGTGTGACGGTGTGGGAGTCCCAGGGTGGGATGACGGTGTGGGAGTCCCAGGGTAGTGTGACGGTGTGGGAGTCCCAGGGTGTTATGACGGTGTGGGAGTCCCAGGGTGTTATGACGGTGTGGGAGTCCCAGAGTGTTGTGACGGTGTGGGAGTCCCAGGGTGTTGTGACGGTGTGGGAGTCCCAGGGTGGTGTGACGGTGGTGGGAGTCCCAGGGTGGTGGGAGTCCCAGGGTGGTGGGAGTCCCAGGGTGTTGTGACGGTGTGGGAGTCCCAGGGTGGTGGGAGTCCCAGGGTGGTGGGAGTTCCAGGGTGGTGTGACGGTGGTGGGAGTCCCAGGGTGGTGTGACGGTGTTGGAGTCCCAGGGTGGTGGGAGTCCAAGGGTGTTGTGACGGTGTGGGAGTCCCAGGGTGTTGTGACGGTGGTGGGAGTCCTAGGGTGGTGTGACGGTGTTGGAGTCCCAGGGTACTGGGAGTCCCAGGGTGTTGTGACGGTGGTGGGAGTCCCAGGGTGGTGTACCCAGTGACCCGTACCAGGGGGGGGGAGGGGGTGCCGGGAGAGGCCACTCCCACCACCACACACACACCTGGGTGTATACATGACTATTATACACACTTCCCCGTACTATACAGGGTTATACATGGGTGTATAGTGACGCCCACATGAGGAGCGAAGAGAGAGGTGTGACGACTGGCCTCTACACCCGCCCGGACCCCTGTAGGTGTTGTGTATGTTGCTCTGTATCCTGCATGGTAACTCACACTCACACACAAGGTGTATGTTGCCCCCTGTGTGTGGCGGGGTCCCCTGTGTGTGGCGGGGTCCCTGGTGTGTGTGGCGGGGTCCCTGGTGTGTGTGGCGGGGTCCCTGGTGTGTGTGGCGGGGTCCCTGGTGTGTGGCGGGGTCCCTGGTGTGTGGCGGGGTCCCTGGTGTGTGGCGGGGTCCCTGGTGTGTGTGGCGGAGTCCCTGGTGAGTGTGTGGCGGGGTCCCTGGTGTGTGTGGCGGGGTCCCTGGTGTGTGTGGCGGGGTCCCTGGTGTGTGTGGCGGGGTCCCTGGTGTGTGTGGCGGGGTCCCTGGTGTGTGTGGCGGGGTCCCTGGTGTGTGTGGCGGGGTCCCTGGTGTGTGTGGCGGGGTCCCTGGTGTGTGTGGCGGGGTCCCTGGTGTGTGTGGCGGGGTCCCTGGTGTGTGGCGGGGTCCCTGGTGTGTGTGGCGGGGTCCCTGGTGTGTGTGTGGCGGGGTCCCTGGTGTGTGTCTGGCGGGGTCCCTGGTGTGTGTGTGGCGGGGTCCCTGGTGTGTGTGTGGCGGGGTCCCTGGTGTGTGTGGCGGGGTCCCTGGTGTGTGTGTGGCGGGGTCCCTGGTGTGTGTGTGGCAGGGTCCCTGGTGTGTGTGTGGCGGGGTCCCTGGTGTGTGTGTGGCGGGGTCCCTGGTGTGTGTGTGGCGGGGTCCCTGGTGTGTGTGGCGGGGTCCCTGGTGTGTGTGGCGGGTCCCTGGTGTGTGTGTGGCGGGGTCCCTGGTGTGTGTGGCGGGGTCCCTGGTGTGTGGCGGGGTCCCTGGTGTGTGGCGGGGTCCCTGGTGTGTGGCGGGGTCCCTGGTGTGTGGCGGAGTCCCTGGTGTGTGGCGGGGTCCCTGGTGTGTGGCAGGGTCCCTGGTGTGTGTGGCGGGGTCCCTGGTGTGTGTGGCGGGGTCCCTGGTGTGTGTGTGGCGGGGTCCCTGGTGTGTGTGTGGCGGGGTCCCTGGTGTGTGTGTGGCGGGGTCCCTGGTGTGTGTGTGGCGGGGTCCCTGGTGTGTGTGTGGCGGGGTCCCTGGTGTGTGTGTGGCGGGGTCCCTGGTGTGTGTGTGGCGGGGTCCCTGGTGTGTGTGTGGCGGGGTCCCTGGTGTGTGTGTGGCGGGGTCCCTGGTGTGTGTGGCGGGGTCCCTGGTGTGTGGCGGGGTCCCTGGTGTGTGTGTGGCGGGGTCCCTGGTGTGTGGCGGGGTCCCTGGTGTGTGTGGCGGGTCCCTGGTGTGTGGCGGGGTCCCTGGTGTGTGTGTGGCGGGGTCCCTGGTGTGTGTGTGGCGGGGTCCCTGGTGTGTGTGTGGCGGGGTCCCTGGTGTGTGTGTGGCGGGGTCCCTGGTGTGTGTGTGGCGGGGTCCCTGGTGTGTGGCGGGGTCCCTGGTGTGTGGCGGGGTCCCTGGTGTGTGTGTGGCGGGGTCCCTGGTGTGTGTGTGGCGGGGTCCCTGGTGTGTGTGTGGCGGGGTCCCTGGTGTGTGTGTGGCGGGGTCCCTGGTGTGTGTGTGGCGGGGTCCCTGGTGTGTGTGTGGCGGGGTCCCTGGTGTGTGTGTGGCGGGGTCCCTGGTGTGTGTGTGGCGGGGTCCCTGGTGTGTGTGTGGCGGGGTCCCTGGTGTGTGTGTGGCGGGGTCCCTGGTGTGTGTGGCGGGGTCCCTGGTGTGTGTGGCGGGGTCCCTGGTGTGTGTGTGGCGGGGTCCCTGGTGTGTGTGTGGCGGGGTCCCTGGTGTGTGTGTGGCGGGGTCCCTGGTGTGTGTGGCGGGGTCCCAGGTGTGTGTGGCGGGGTCCCTGGTGTGTGGCGGGGTCCCTGGTGTGTGGCGGGGTCCCTGGTGTGTGTGGCGGGGTCCCTGGTGTGTGTGGCGGGGTCCCTGGTGTGTGGCGGGGTCCCTGGTGTGTGGCGGGGTCCCTGGTGTGTGTGGCGGGGTCCCTGGTGTGTGGCGGGGTCCCTGGTGTGTGTGGCGGGGTCCCTGGTGTGTGTGGCGGGATCCCTGGTGTGTGGCGGGGTCCCTCATGTGTGGCAGGGTCCCTGGTGTGTGTGGCGGGGTCCCTGGTGTGTGTGTGACGGGGTCCCTGGTGTGTGGCGGGGTCCCTGGTGTGTGGCGGGGTCCCTGGTGTGTGTGGCGGAGTCCCTGGGGAGTGTGTGGCGGGGTCCCTGGTGTGTGTGGCGGGGTCCCTGGTGTGTGTGTGGCGGAGTCCCTGGTGTGTGGCGGGGTCCCTGGTGTGTGTGGCGGGGTCCCTGGTGTGTGGCGGGGTCCCTGGTGTGTGTGGCGGGGTCCCTGGTGTGTGTGGCGGGGTCCCTGGTGTGTGTGTGGCGGGGTCCCTGGTGTGTGTGGCGGGGTCCCTGGTGTGTGTGTGGCGGGGTCCCTGGTGTGTGTGTGGCGGGGTGCCTGGTGTGTGTGTGGCGGGGTCCCTGGTGTGTGTGTGGCGGGGTCCCTGGTGTGTGTGTGGCGGGGTCCCTGGTGTGTGTGGCGGGGTCCCTGGTGTGTGTGGCGGGGTCCCTGGTGTGTGTGTGGCGGGGTCCCTGGTGTGTGTGTGGCGGGGTCCCTGGTGTGTGTGGCGGGGTCCCTGGTGTGTGTGTGGCGGGGTCCCTGGTGTGTGTGTGGCGGGGTCCCTGGTGTGTGTGTGGCGGGGTCCCTGGTGTGTGTGTGGCGGGTCCCTGGTGTGTGTGTGGCGGGTCCCTGGTGTGTGTGTAGCGGGGTCCCTGGTGTGTGGCGGGGTCCCTGGTGTGTGGCGGGGTCCCTGGTGTGTGGCGGAGTCCCTGGTGTGTGGCGGGGTCCCTGGTGTGTGGCAGGGTCCCTGGTGTGTGTGGCGGGGTCCCTGGTGTGTGTGTGACGGGGTCCCTGGTGTGTGGCGGAGTCCCTGGTGTGTGGCGGGGTCCCTGGTGTGTGGCGGGGTCCCTGGTGTGTGTGGCGGGGTCCCTGGTGTTTGGCGGGGTCCCTGGTTGTGGCGGGGTCCCTGGTGTGTGTGTGGCGGGGTCCCTGGTGTGTGTGGCGGGGTCCCTGGTGTGTGGCGGGGTCCCTGGTGTGTGTGTGGCGGGTCCCTTGTGTGTGTGGCGGGTCCCTGGTGTGTGTGGCGGGGTCCCTGGTGTGTGGCGGGGTCCCTGGTGTGTGTGTGGCGGGGTCCCTGGTGTGTGTGTGGCGGGGTCCCTGGTGTGTGTGTGGCGGGGTCCCTGGTGTGTGTGTGGCGGGGTCCCTGGTGTGTGGCGGGGTCCCTGGTGTGTGGCGGGGTCCCTGGTGTGTGTGTGGCGGGGTCCCTGGTGTGTGTGGCGGGGTCCCTGGTGTGTGGCGGGGTCCCTGGTGTGTGTGTGGCGGGGTCCCTGGTGTGTGTGTGGCGGGGTGCCTGGTGTGTGTGTGGCGGGGTCCCTGGTGTGTGTGTGGCGGGGTCCCTGGTGTGTGTGTGGCGGGGTCCCTGGTGTGTGTGGCGGGGTCCCTGGTGTGTGTGTGGCGGGGTCCCTGGTGTGTGTGTGGCGGGGTCCCTGGTGTGTGTGTGGCGGGGTCCCTGGTGTGTGTGTGGCGGGGTCCCTGGTGTGTGTGTGGCGGGGTCCCTGGTGTGTGTGTGGCGGGGTCCCTGGTGTGTGTGTGGCGGGGTCCCTGGTGTGTGTGTGGCGGGTCCCTGGTGTGTGTGTGGCGGGGTCCCTGGTGTGTGTGGCGGGGTCCCTGGTGTGTGGCGGGGTCCCTGGTGTGTGGCGGGGTCCCTGGTGTGTGGCGGGGTCCCTGGTGTGTGGCGGAGTCCCTGGTGTGTGGCGGGGTCCCTGGTGTGTGGCAGGGTCCCTGGTGTGTGTGGCGGGGTCCCTGGTGTGTGTGTGACGGGGTCCCTGGTGTGTGGCGGGGTCCCTGGTGTGTGGCGGGGTCCCTGGTGTGTGGCGGGGTCCCTGGTGTATGTGGCGGGGTCCCTGGTGTTTGGCGGGGTCCCTGGTTGTGGCGGGGTCCCTGGTGTGTGTGTGGCGGGGTCCCTGGTGTGTGTGGCGGGGTCCCTGGTGTGTGGCGGGGTCCCTGGTGTGTGTGTGGCGGGTCCCTGGTGTGTGTGGCGGGTCCCTGTTGTGTGTGGCGGGGTCCCTGGTGTGTGGCGGGGTCCCTGGTGTGTGTGTGGCGGGGTCCCTGGTGTGTGTGTGGCGGGGTCCCTGGTGTGTGTGTGGCGGGGTCCCTGGTGTGTGTGTGGCGGGGTCCCTGGTGTGTGTGTGGCGGGGTCCCTGGTGTGTGGCGGGGTCCCTGGTGTGTGGCGGGGTCCCTGGTGTGTGTGTGGCGGGGTCCCTGGTGTGTGTGGCGGGGTCCCTGGTGTGTGTGGCGGGGTCCCTGGTGTGTGTGTGGCGGGGTCCCTGGTGTGTGTGGCGGGGTCCCTGGTGTGTGTGGCGGGGTCCCTGGTGTGTGTGGCGGGGTCCCTGGTGTGTGTGGCGGGGTCCCTGGTGTGTGTGTGGCGGGGTCCCTGGTGTGTGTGGCGGGTCCCTGGTGTGTGTGGCGGGGTCCCTGGTGTGTGTGTGGCGGGGTCCCTGGTGTGTGTGTGGCGGGGTCCCTGGTGTGTGTGTGGCGGGGTCCCTGGTGTGTGTGGCGGGGTCCCTGGTGTGTGTGTGGCGGGGTCCCTGGTGTGTGTGTGGCGGGGTCCCTGGTGTGTGTGGCGGGGTCCCTGGTGTGTGTGGCGGGGTCCCTGGTGTGTGTGGCGGGGTCCCTGGTGTGTGTGTGGCGGGGTCCCTGGTGTGTGTGTGGCGGGGTCCCTGGTGTGTGTGTGGCGGGGTCCCTGGTGTGTGTGTGGCGGGGTCCCTGGTGTGTGTGTGGCGGGGTCCCTGGTGTGTGTGTGGCGGGGTCCCTGGTGTGTGTGTGGCGGGGTCCCTGGTGTGTGTGTGGCGGGGTCCCTGGTGTGTGTGTGGCGGGGTCCCTGGTGTGTGTGGCGGGGTCCCTGGTGTGTGTGGCGGGGTCCCTGGTGTGTGTGTGGCGGGGTCCCTGGTGTGTGTGTGGCGGGGTCCCTGGTGTGTGTGTGGCGGGGTCCCTGGTGTGTGTGTGGCGGGGTCCCTGGTGTGTGTGTGGCGGGGTCCCTGGTGTGTGTGTGGCGGGGTCCCTGGTGTGTGTGTGGCGGGGTCCCTGGTGTGTGTGTGGCGGGGTCCCTGGTGTGTGTGGCGGGGTCCCTGGTGTGTGTGTGGCGGGGTCCCTGGTGTGTGGCGGGGTCCCTGGTGTGTGGGCGGGGTCCCTGGTGTGTGGCGGGGTCCCTGGTGTGTGTGGCGGGTCCCTGGTGTGTGGCGGGGTCCCTGGTGTGTGTGTGGCGGGGTCCCTGGTGTGTGTGTGGCGGGGTCCCTGGTGTGTGTGTGGCGGGGTCCCTGGTGTGTGTGTGGCGGGGTCCCTGGTGTGTGTGGCGGGGTCCCTGGTGTGTGGCGGGGTCCCTGGTGTGTGTGGCGGGGTCCCTGGTGTGTGGCGGGGTCCCTGGTGTGTGTGTGGCGGGGTCCCTGGTGTGTGTGTGGCGGGGTCCCTGGTGTGTGTGTGGCGGGGTCCCTGGTGTGTGTGTGGCGGGGTCCCTGGTGTGTGTGTGGCGGGGTCCCTGGTGTGTGTGTGGCGGGGTCCCTGGTGTGTGTGTGGCGGGGTCCCTGGTGTGTGTGTGGCGGGGTCCCTGGTGTGTGTGTGGCGGGGTCCCTGGTGTGTGTGTGGCGGGGTCCCTGGTGTGTGTGTGGCGGGGTCCCTGGTGTGTGTGTGGCGGGGTCCCTGGTGTGTGTGTGGCGGGGTCCCTGGTGTGTGTGTGGCGGGGTCCCTGGTGTGTGTGTGGCGGGGTCCCTGGTGTGTGTGTGGCGGGGTCCCTGGTGTGTGTGTGGCGGGGTCCCTGGTGTGTGTGTGGCGGGGTCCCTGGTGTGTGTGTGGCGGGGTCCCTGGTGTGTGTGTGGCGGGGTCCCTGGTGTGTGTGTGGCGGGGTCCCTGGTGTGTGTGTGGCGGGGTCCCTGGTGTGTGTGTGGCGGGGTCCCTGGTGTGTGTGTGGCGGGGTCCCTGGTGTGTGTGTGGCGGGGTCCCTGGTGTGTGTGTGGCGGGGTCCCTGGTGTGTGTGTGGCGGGGTCCCTGGTGTGTGTGTGGCGGGGTCCCTGGTGTGTGTGTGGCGGGGTCCCTGGTGTGTGTGTGGCGGGGTCCCTGGTGTGTGTGTGGCGGGGTCCCTGGTGTGTGTGTGGCGGGGTCCCTGGTGTGTGTGTGGCGGGGTCCCTGGTGTGTGTGTGGCGGGGTCCCTGGTGTGTGTGGCGGGGTCCCTGGTGTGTGTGTGGCGGGTCCCTGGTGTGTGTGTGGCGGGGTCCCTGGTGTGTGTGGCGGGGTCCCTGGTGTGTGGCGGGGTCCCTGGTGTGTGGCGGGGTCCCTGGTGTGTGGCGGAGTCCCTGGTGTGTGGCGGGGTCCCTGGTGTGTGGCAGGGTCCCTGGTGTGTGTGGCGGGGTCCCTGGTGTGTGTGTGACGAGGTCCCTGGTGTGTGGCGGGGTCCCTGGTGTGTGGCGGGGTCCCTGGTGTGTGGCGGGGTCCCTGGTGTGTGTGGCGGGGTCCCTGGTGTGTGTGGCGGGGTCCCTGGTGTTTGGCAGGGTCCCTGGTTGTGGCGGGGTCCCTGGTGTGTGTGTGGCGGGTCCCTGGTGTGTGTGGCGGGGTCCCTGGTGTGTGGCGGGGTCCCTGGTGTGTGGCGGGGTCCCTGGTGTGTGTGTGGCGGGGTCCCTGGTGTGTGTGTGGCGGGGTCCCTGGTGTGTGTGTGGCGGGGTCCCTGGTGTGTGTGTGGCGGGGTCCCTGGTGTGTGGCGGGGTCCCTGGTGTGTGGCGGGGTCCCTGGTGTGTGTGTGGCGGGGTCCCTGGTGTGTGTGGCGGGGTCCCTGGTGTGTGGCGGGGTCCCTGGTGTGTGTGTGGCGGGGTCCCTGGTGTGTGGCGGGGTCCCTGGTGTGTGTGGCGGGTCCCTGGTGTGTGTGGCGGGGTCCCTGGTGTGTGCGGCGGGGTCCCTGGTGTGTGTGTGGCGGGGTCCCTGGTGTGTGTGTGGCGGGGTCCCTGGTGTGTGTGGCGGGTCCCTGGTGTGTGTTGCGGGGTCCCTGGTGTGTGTGTGGCGGGGTCCCTGGTGTGTGTGTGGCGGGGTCCCTGGTGTGTGTGTGGCGGGGTCCCTGGTGTGTGTGGCGGGGTCCCTGGTGTGTGTGGCGGGTCCCTGGTGTGTGTGGCGGGGTCCCTGGTGTGTGTGTGGCGGGGTCCCTGGTGTGTGTGTGGCGGGGTCCCTGGTGTGTGTGGCGGGGTCCCTGGTGTGTGTGGCGGGGTCCCTGGTGTGTGTGGCGGGGTCCCTGGTGTGTGTGGCAGTAGTAGGGTGTAAGCGCTACAGGGGATATTTTTTTTTGGGCAGAGGACCCCTGTGGGGTGTAAGCGCTACAGGGGATATTTTTTTTCAGATCAAATATCCCCTGTAGCGCTTGGGGGTTTTCAGGTCAAATATCGTGCGTAGCGCTTCGGGGTTTTCAGGTCCGAAATATCGTGTGTAGCGCTTTAGGGTTTTCAGGCGAATTTGGGGAGTCACAGATTTAGAATTAGGGAATTCTTATAATGAAAAATAATGTCATACGAGTTTGCTAAAGTTCTTATAAGAAAAATAATTTCCGAGACTTAGAAGTTTGTTAAGGCCTTATGGGAGAAATTCAAATAACGTGTGTAGCACTTTAGGGCTTCCAGGAGAACTCTACGGACATATTTTACATGTTTTCAACTTACAAAATCATCTATGTAAGCCTTAGTTATTCATATAAATTTAGAAAATCACCTGTGTAAGTCATTGTTTTCAGGGTTTCGTACATCACACCCCCCTCCCTCCCCCCTTACCTCGCAATCTCTCGCGTCACCTTTATTTACTTTACGCCCGGACAGCCAGACCTCTTATCTTATGTTATCTTCTCATAATATCTCAACCGTCCCTCCTCTCTCTCTCTCTCTCGTTTCATTCAGTTCAACTATTTTCCAACATCGTATGTTTGCTCCTTTTCATTAAGCAAGTCAGTATGTTTGCTCCTTTTCATTAAGCAAGTCAGTTTTACACAAATAAATCATGTTAGTAAGCAAGTTCTAGCTCACGTTCCCCACCTTAGTCCCCTGTCGTATAAAGAATACTATCATTCCAATCCCTCTAAAATTTAAAAATAATCATATTTCAAATGTAGTTCAATACAGTAATTAGTTACCAAGCTCCAGCTCTTGTCCTCCGCCTTAGCTCTCTCTCGTATCTTCGTTAGTATCAGTCCAATTTCCCTGAAATTTCTACCCTCTGTATTTCAGACATAGTTTAGTAAATGCAAACAATTATCAAACTCTAGCTCTTGTCCCCAGCTTAGTTCATTTGTACAAAATCATTAGTAACAGTCCAAATTCCCTGAGATTTTTAGCCTCTGTATTTCAGACACCGTAAATAAGATCAAAACAGTTACCAAGCTCCAGCTCTTGTCCTCCGCCTTAGCTCTCTCTCGTATCTTCGTTAGTAACAGATCAATTCCCCTGAAATTTCTACCCTCTGCATTTCAGACACCGTAAATAAGATCAAAATAGTTATCGAGCTCCAGCTCTCGTCCCCGCCTTAATTCTCTTTCGTATCTTTGTAAATAACCCATCAATTTCCCTAAATTAAAAGCAGACATACTTCAAAGTTAGTAAATAAGATCAAGTCAGTTACTGAGCTCCAGCTCTCGTCCCCGCCTTAGTTCTCTTTCATATCTTTGTAAATAAACCATCAATTTCCCTGAAATTTTTACCCTCTGTATTTCAGACATAGTAAATATGAAGTAAACAATTATAAAACTCTAGCTCTTGTCCTCTGTCCAAGCTCACTTTTGTAAAATCATTACTCTCAGTCCAAATCACCCAACTACATTTTCAGACATAGTAAATAAAAACCAGTTCAGTTATCAAGTTTCAACTCTTGTGCCCCAGCTTAGTTCATTTGTACAAGTTCTTTATTTTCCAACTAAATCACCCTGAGATTTAAGATCACCGTATTTCTAACGTAGTAAAATTAATCGGGGCATTAACCAAGCTCCATTTCCTCAGCCTTAGATCATCAGACATAAATATATTCGATCAAGTCCCTCTCCAGCCTATCTGTTTATCAGAGTATTTACTTTACCCTTCTCATCCCCAACGTATCAATCCCCAACGTATCAAAACCTTCAATAATCATACTGTATTTGCATATTTTTTCTATATTCAGCTGTGTTCTTCACATTTTGTCCATGTTTTCTATGTTCACTCCATGTTCTTCAAATGTTCACAGTCCCATTCAGTTCATATTTTCACAAGTATCTCCATTTTTTCTGTAATCTTTCTCTTAGTCTCATTACTTTCTCTACAAATTCTAGTCATATTTTCTATGTTTTCACGTTCATCACATGTTCTCTTTACAACTTTTATACTCAATATTCATGCTAACTTCCATATTTTTTGTGTTCTTTGTCAATATTCATGTTCCTCTACAAGTTCATGTTCCTCACAAGATCACTTCGTTTTTCACCTTCACTTACATGTTTTCTACATTCTTTGTCATATTCTCCATGTTCTTCACAAGTCCATTGTTCATTCTTTGTATTCCCTATTCTCCTTATCATGTTTTCATGTTCTCTGTAAGTTCATATTCCCAGCATGTTCACTGTATTCATCAACTTTTTCTTACATGTTTTCTGTGTTCACCGTATGTTCACTGTGTTCATTCCCTTACTTAACCTCAATTTTTTTATGTTCTTTGTTTCTTCCATTCACTAACTAGTTCTTTGTCAAATATTAGCATCAGCAATACAGTTTCCTCAACAATTTTAGTCACCAAGTTTTTATTTGCAAAAACTATGTCAAAGTATTTCTCGTAGTCAACTTAATAGTTCTACCAGCCATATTCTTAAACAAATCTACAATTTATTCAGTTCCAAATTTACAAAGACAAACCTTTCTTGTAACTTCTTAACTAAAAATCTTTCGCCAATCAACTAAAAACATAGTCACTTTCGTCATTTCTCAAGTAAACTTATTATCCAGTCAACTAAAAATAGTCAGAAATAGCCTCGTTCAACACTGTTCTTAACTAAAACAACCGTTCTCTTAGCTAAAAATTGTCAAAGGAAACTTTTTTCAGCACTTTCTTAACAGGCGCTGTGTTTCATCAAGAAAAATTGTCAAAGGAAACTTTCCAAAACTGTTCATAACTAGCTTTTATCCATCGTCAATCAACTAAAAATAATAACTTTCATCATTTCTTAACTAAACTTATTCCCCAGTCATCAGAAAATAACCGTGTTCATCATGTTTCATTGTCATTTCATAACTAAAATTATCTGCCAATCATCAGAAAAAGTCATGTTCATCATGTTTTGTCTTTTTCCTTAACTAAAGTATTCATCAGTCAACTAAAAATAATTGCTTCATCATGTTTCCTTGTCATTTCTTAACTGAAATATCACTTCTCTCATCTGAAATAGTCAGGATTAACCTCATTCAACACCGTTCTTAACTAAAGTAACCTTTTGCTTAGCTAAAAATTGTCAAAGGAATCTTTTCAACACTGTTCATAACTAACTTTATCCATCGTCAAGTAAGAAAATATAGTCAAAGATATCTATCATCGTCGTTCTTAACTGACATTTATACTTTGTGGAGCACTAAAATAGTCAAATGTAACTTTTTCAACACTTTCGTAACTAAAATTATATGTCGCTAAGTAAGAAAAATAGTCAAAGGTGCTCTTCTTTACACCAAAGTTACTCTTCGAGAAATCAAAGACTCTCTTCAATACATCAAGGACTTACTCAAAGACACCAAAGTTACACTCTAAGACATCCTTCGAGACATCAAAGACTTCAATGGGACTCTTCCATTCATCAAAGACATTCTCTAAGCCCTCAAAGTTATTCTCAGCACAATCAAAAGTTATTCCAAGACAACAAAAGTCATTCTCAGAGCTATCAAAATTATTCTCGGAGTCATCAAAAGGTATTCTCTAACTCACTTTTGGTCATTAAAGTTAATTTCTATGTTATAAAAGTTTGTCTCAGAGACATCTAAAGTTAATCTTAGAGTTATCAAATGTAATCTCTAACTCTCTTTTGTTCATCAAAGTTGATCTCAGAGTTAACAAAGGTAATCTCTAACTCACTCTCGTTCATCAAAGTTGTTTCAAAGACATCAAAGTTATTCAAAGAGCTAACAAAAGTTATTCTCAGAGTCACCTTCGTTCTTCAGAGAAACTTTCCAAAACATCTTTATTCATCAAAGTTATTCTCAGAGGCATAAAAGTCATTCTCAGAGCTATCAAACTTGTTCTCAAAGTCATCAAACTTATTCATCAAAGTTATTCTCAGAGGCATAAAAGTCATTCTCAGAGCTATCAAACTTGTTCTCAAAGTCATCAAACTTATTCACAGAGTCATCAAAGTTAATCTAAGACATCATTTTTCATCAAAGATATTCTCTCTAAACCATCAATGTTCTTCTCTAAGACATAAAAGTTATTCTCAGAGTCATCAAATGTTATTCTCGAAGTCATCAAAGTTATTTTCAGAGACATCTAAAGTTAATTTCTATGTTATAAAGTTATTCTCAGAGACATCTAAAGTTAATCTTGGTCATCAAAGTTGTTCTCTAAACATCAATGTTGTTCTCCAAGACATCAAAGATGTTCTCAAAATCATAAAAGTTATTCCCAGAGCTATCAAAGTTAATCTCAGAGTTATCCAAAGATATTCTCATGTCCACAAAAGTTATTCCAAGAGACGTCAAAGTTGTTTCAAAGACTTCAAAGTTAATCTCAGAGTTATCCAAAGACATTCTCAGAGACATCTAAAGTTATTCTCTAAGACATCAAAGTTGTTCTAAGAGTTATCAAAAGTTATTCTCAGTCATGATATGTTATTCTCTAACTCACTTCCATTCATCAAAGACATTCTCTAAGTCCTGAAAGTTATTCTCTAAGACAACAAAGTCTTTCTCAGAGCTACCAAAGATGTTCTCTAAATCATAAAAGTTAATCTTAACTCACCTTCGTTCATTAGAGAAACTTTCCAATCCATATTCGTTGACCAGAGTTATTCTCAGAGTCATCAAAGCGATCTCTAATTCATCTTCGTTCTCCAAAGTTGTTCTCTAAGACACCTTCATTCATCAAAGAAACTCTCCTTCTTCCATCATGTTATTCTTTAAGACATCTTCAGTCATAAAATTTTCTCTCCAAAATGTAACTAGTTCAGCTTTTCATACCAAACCTGCATTTCTGTTAAAACATATTTTCTTAGTTGCTTTACCCTAAAACTGTTCTCTGAACTACACTGTTCAAACCTACGTAACCTATCCTCTCCACCCAATGTTACTTAGTTAACGTAACGTTCCTAAACCTAGCTTTACCTATCCTAACATACCTTACCTTACCTTACCTATCTTACCTAACTTTACCTATCCTAACATAACTTACCTTACCTTCCCTAACTTAAGCTAACTTTACCTATCCTAACTTAACTTGCCTAACTTATTCTGCTTAACATAACTTACCTTACCTTCTCTATCTTACCTAACTTTACCTATCCTAACTTAACTTACCTAACTTATTCTGCTTAACATAACTTACCTTACCTTCCCTATCTTACCTAACTTTACCTATCCTAACTTAACTTACCTAACTTATTCTGCTTAACATAACTTACCTTCATATCTTACCTAACTTTACCTATCCTATCCTAACCTAACTTGTCTTACATAACTTAATCTTACTTTCCCAAACTGATGTATCCTAACTTATCTAGTCCAACCAGACATGATCTAACTTAAGTATTCCTTCTTGTCTTTGTGTTTCGTCAATCATTGTCTCATATTCATTTACTCATTTCAAGGGTTAATTTCTCAAATGGTCACTTATGCATTTCAAGTGCTATTTGTTAGAGATTGGATATTTAAGCATTTCAAAGAATTATAATTTCTCAAATGGACGTTTTTGCATTTCAAGTGCTATTTGCTAGAGATTGAATATTTAAGCATTTCAAAGAATTTTTGTTATATATGGGCATTTACTCATTTCAAGGGATAATTTCTCAAATGGACGTTTTTGCATTTCAAGTGTTATTTGTTTAAGATTGGGTATTTAACCATTTCAAAGGATTTTGTTATATATGGGAACTTACTCGTTTCAAGGGCTAATTTCTCAAATGGTCATTTTTGCAGATCAAGGGTTATTTGTTAAAGTTCATCAAGTTGCCCATAAGTTGTATTAGTAGGTTCTATCTTATGTTCTTATTCCCCAACCCCTTAACCTAACCTCTTGTAATCTTAGTGTATTTAGTAGGTTCTATCTTATGTTCTTATTCCCCAACCCTTTAACCTATCCTTTCAGATGTAGTTTGTTGAATATATTATCCTTTTCCTAACCTTTCAGATGTAGTTTGTTGAATATATTATCTTTTTCCTAACCTTTCAGATGTAGTTTTGTTTCTCCTTTTGTATATTTTTACCCAAACCATCTTTCCTTCTTTACTTTGTTTTCACATATAAGTTCATTCTTTATCATAGTAATAATAAAATTACAATAGTAAAGAATCAGATCTACTAAGACTTGAAATTGAGAAACAAGAGCTCAAGGGATTGAGAGCATGAAAGAAGAGCAAGGAGTAAGAGAGAGGGGGCGGAAGAAAATGGGACCAAAGAAGAGAGAATGAGAGAGAGTGTGGGCATGGGAGCACTAAGACTTGAATTGAGAAAAAGAAAAACTAAGTGAATGAGAATGAGGGTGTGAGAATGGGAGCAATAAGACTTGAATTGAGAAAAAGAAAAACTAAGTGAATGAGAATGAGGGTGTGAGAATGGGAGCAATAAGACTTGAATTTGAGAAACAAGAGAGCATTTGAGCAAATGAGGGAGAGAGAGGGGAGGAAGAGAGAGAATAAGGGAGAGAGATAGAAAAGGAGGGTTAGAAGGAGTAGGAGAATCAAAGTAAAGAAGGAAAGATGGTTTGGGTAAAAATATACAAAAGGAGAAACAAAACTACATCTGAAAGGTTAGGAAAAAGATAATATATTCAACAAACTACATCTGAAAGGTTAGGAAAAGGATAATATATTCAACAAACTACATCTGAAAGGATAGGTTAAAGGGTTGGGGAATAAGAACATAAGATAGAACCTACTAAATACACTAAGATTACAAGAGGTTAGGTTAAGGGGTTGGGGAATAAGAACATAAGATAGAACCTACTAATACAACTTATGGGCAACTTGATGAACTTTAACAAATAACCCTTGATCTGCAAAAATGACCATTTGAGAAATTAGCCCTTGAAACGAGTAAGTTCCCATATATAACAAAATCCTTTGAAATGGTTAAATACCCAATCTTAAACAAATAACACTTGAAATGCAAAAACGTCCATTTGAGAAATTATCCCTTGAAATGAGTAAATGCCCATATATAACAAAAATTCTTTGAAATGCTTAAATATTCAATCTCTAGCAAATAGCACTTGAAATGCCAAAACGTCCATTTGAGAAATTATAATTCTTTGAAATGCTTAAATATCCAATCTCTAACAAATAGCACTTGAAATGCATAAGTGACCATTTGAGAAATTAACCCTTGAAATGAGTAAATGAATATGAGACAATGATTGACGAAACACAAAGACAAGAAGGAATACTTAAGTTAGATCATGTCTGGTTGGACTAGATAAGTTAGGATACATCAGTTTGGGAAAGTAAGATTAAGTTATGTAAGACAAGTTAGGTTAGGATAGGATAGGTAAAGTTAGGTAAGATATGAAGGTAAGTTATGTTAAGCAGAATAAGTTAGGTAAGTTAAGTTAGGATAGGTAAAGTTAGGTAAGATAGGGAAGGTAAGGTAAGTTATGTTAAGCAGAATAAGTTAGGTAAGTTAAGTTAGGATAGGTAAAGTTAGGTAAGATAGAGAAGGTAAGGTAAGTTATGTTAAGCAGAATAAGTTAGGCAAGTTAAGTTAGGATAGGTAAAGTTAGCTTAAGTTAGGGAAGGTAAGGTAAGTTATGTTAGGATAGGTAAAGTTAGGTAAGATAGGTAAGGTAAGGTAAGGTATGTTAGGATAGGTAAAGCTAGGTTTAGGAACGTTACGTTAACTAAGTAACATTGGGTGGAGAGGATAGGTTACGTAGGTTTGAACAGTGTAGTTCAGAGAACAGTTTTAGGGTAAAGCAACTAAGAAAATATGTTTTAACAGAAATGCAGGTTTGGTATGAAAAGCTGAACTAGTTACATTTTGGAGAGAAAATTTTATGACTGAAGATGTCTTAAAGAATAACATGATGGAAGAAGGAGAGTTTCTTTGATGAATGAAGGTGTCTTAGAGAACAACTTTGGAGAACGAAGATGAATTAGAGATCGCTTTGATGACTCTGAGAATAACTCTGGTCAACGAATATGGATTGGAAAGTTTCTCTAATGAACGAAGGTGAGTTAAGATTAACTTTTATGATTTAGAGAACATCTTTGGTAGCTCTGAGAAAGACTTTGTTGTCTTAGAGAATAACTTTCAGGACTTAGAGAATGTCTTTGATGAATGGAAGTGAGTTAGAGAATAACATATCATGACTGAGAATAACTTTTGATAACTCTTAGAACAACTTTGATGTCTTAGAGAATAACTTTAGATGTCTCTGAGAATGTCTTTGGATAACTCTGAGATTAACTTTGAAGTCTTTGAAACAACTTTGACGTCTCTTGGAATAACTTTTGTGGACATGAGAATATCTTTGGATAACTCTGAGATTAACTTTGATAGCTCTGGGAATAACTTTTATGATTTTGAGAACATCTTTGATGTCTTGGAGAACAACATTGATGTTTAGAGAACAACTTTGATGACCAAGATTAACTTTAGATGTCTCTGAGAATAACTTTATAACATAGAAATTAACTTTAGATGTCTCTGAAAATAACTTTGATGACTTCGAGAATAACATTTGATGACTCTGAGAATAACTTTTATGTCTTAGAGAAGAACATTGATGGTTTAGAGAGAATATCTTTGATGAAAAATGATGTCTTAGATTAACTTTGATGACTCTGTGAATAAGTTTGATGACTTTGAGAACAAGTTTGATAGCTCTGAGAATGACTTTTATGCCTCTGAGAATAACTTTGATGAATAAAGATGTTTTGGAAAGTTTCTCTGAAGAACGAAGGTGACTCTGAGAATAACTTTTGTTAGCTCTTTGAATAACTTTGATGTCTTTGAAACAACTTTGATGAACGAGAGTGAGTTAGAGATTACCTTTGTTAACTCTGAGATCAACTTTGATGAACAAAAGAGAGTTAGAGATTACATTTGATAACTCTAAGATTAACTTTAGATGTCTCTGAGACAAACTTTTATAACATAGAAATTAACTTTAATGACCAAAAGTGAGTTAGAGAATACCTTTTGATGACTCCGAGAATAATTTTGATAGCTCTGAGAATGACTTTTGTTGTCTTGGAATAACTTTTGATTGTGCTGAGAATAACTTTGAGGGCTTAGAGAATGTCTTTGATGAATGGAAGAGTCCCATTGAAGTCTTTGATGTCTCGAAGGATGTCTTAGAGTGTAACTTTGGTGTCTTTGAGTAAGTCCTTGATGTATTGAAGAGAGTCTTTGATTTCTCGAAGAGTAACTTTGGTGTAAAGAAGAGCACCTTTGACTATTTTTCTTACTTAGCGACATATAATTTTAGTTACGAAAGTGTTGAAAAAGTTACATTTGACTATTTTAGTGCTCCACAAAGTATAAATGTCAGTTAAGAACGACGATGATAGATATCTTTGACTATATTTTCTTACTTGACGATGGATAAAGTTAGTTATGAACAGTGTTGAAAAGATTCCTTTGACAATTTTTAGCTAAGCAAAAGGTTACTTTAGTTAAGAACGGTGTTGAATGAGGTTAATCCTGACTATTTCAGATGAGAGAAGTGATATTTCAGTTAAGAAATGACAAGGAAACATGATGAAGCAATTATTTTTAGTTGACTGATGAATACTTTAGTTAAGGAAAAAGACAAAACATGATGAACATGACTTTTTCTGATGATTGGCAGATAATTTTAGTTATGAAATGACAATGAAACATGATGAACACGGTTATTTTCTGATGACTGGGGAATAAGTTTAGTTAAGAAATGATGAAAGTTATTATTTTTAGTTGATTGACGATGGATAAAAGCTAGTTATGAACAGTTTTGGAAAGTTTCCTTTGACAATTTTTCTTGATGAAACACAGCGCCTGTTAAGAAAGTGCTGAAAAAAGTTTCCTTTGACAATTTTTAGCTAAGAGAACGGTTGTTTTAGTTAAGAACAGTGTTGAACGAGGCTATTTCTGACTATTTTTAGTTGACTGGATAATAAGTTTACTTGAGAAATGACGAAAGTGACTATGTTTTTAGTTGATTGGCGAAAGATTTTTAGTTAAGAAGTTACAAGAAAGGTTTGTCTTTGTAAATTTGGAACTGAATAAATTGTAGATTTGTTTAAGAATATGGCTGGTAGAACTATTAAGTTGACTACGAGAAATACTTTGACATAGTTTTTGCAAATAAAAACTTGGTGACTAAAATTGTTGAGGAAACTGTATTGCTGATGCTAATATTTGACAAAGAACTAGTTAGTGAATGGAAGAAACAAAGAACATAAAAAAATTGAGGTTAAGTAAGGGAATGAACACAGTGAACATACGGTGAACACAGAAAACATGTAAGAAAAAGTTGATGAATACAGTGAACATGCTGGGAATATGAACTTACAGAGAACATGAAAACATGATAAGGAGAATAGGGAATACAAAGAATGAACAATGGACTTGTGAAGAACATGGAGAATATGACAAAGAATGTAGAAAACATGTAAGTGAAGGTGAAAAACGAAGTGATCTTGTGAGGAACATGAACTTGTAGAGGAACATGAATATTGACAAAGAACACAAAAAATATGGAAGTTAGCATGAATATTGAGTATAAAAGTTGTAAAGAGAACATGTGATGAACGTGAAAACATAGAAAATATGACTAGAATTTGTAGAGAAAGTAATGAGACTAAGAGAAAGATTACAGAAAAAATGGAGATACTTGTGAAAATATGAACTGAATGGGACTGTGAACATTTGAAGAACATGGAGTGAACATAGAAAACATGGACAAAATGTGAAGAACACAGCTGAATATAGAAAAAATATGCAAATACAGTATGATTATTGAAGGTTTTGATACGTTGGGGATTGATACGTTGGGGATGAGAAGGGTAAAGTAAATACTCTGATAAACAGATAGGCTGGAGAGGGACTTGATCGAATATATTTATGTCTGATGATCTAAGGCTGAGGAAATGGAGCTTGGTTAATGCCCCGATTAATTTTACTACGTTAGAAATACGGTGATCTTAAATCTCAGGGTGATTTAGTTGGAAAATAAAGAACTTGTACAAATGAACTAAGCTGGGGCACAAGAGTTGAAACTTGATAACTGAACTGGTTTTTATTTACTATGTCTGAAAATGTAGTTGGGTGATTTGGACTGAGAGTAATGATTTTACAAAAGTGAGCTTGGACAGAGGACAAGAGCTAGAGTTTTATAATTGTTTACTTCATATTTACTATGTCTGAAATACAGAGGGTAAAAATTTCAGGGAAATTGATGGTTTATTTACAAAGATATGAAAGAGAACTAAGGCGGGGACGAGAGCTGGAGCTCAGTAACTGACTTGATCTTATTTACTAACTTTGAAGTATGTCTGCTTTTAATTTAGGGAAATTGATGGGTTATTTACAAAGATACGAAAGAGAATTAAGGCGGGGACGAGAGCTGGAGCTCGATAACTATTTTGATCTTATTTACGGTGTCTGAAATGCAGAGGGTAGAAATTTCAGGGGAATTGATCTGTTACTAACGAAGATACGAGAGAGAGCTAAGGCGGAGGACAAGAGCTGGAGCTTGGTAACTGTTTTGATCTTATTTACGGTGTCTGAAATACAGAGGCTAAAAATCTCAGGGAATTTGGACTGTTACTAATGATTTTGTACAAATGAACTAAGCTGGGGACAAGAGCTAGAGTTTGATAATTGTTTGCATTTACTAAACTATGTCTGAAATACAGAGGGTAGAAATTTCAGGGAAATTGGACTGATACTAACGAAGATACGAGAGAGAGCTAAGGCGGAGGACAAGAGCTGGAGCTTGGTAACTAATTACTGTATTGAACTACATTTGAAATATGATTATTTTTAAATTTTAGAGGGATTGGAATGATAGTATTCTTTATACGACAGGGGACTAAGGTGGGGAACGTGAGCTAGAACTTGCTTACTAACATGATTTATTTGTGTAAAACTGACTTGCTTAATGAAAAGGAGCAAACATACTGACTTGCTTAATGAAAAGGAGCAAACATACGATGTTGGAAAATAGTTGAACTGAATGAAACGAGAGAGAGAGAGAGAGGAGGGACGGTTGAGATATTATGAGAAGATAACATAAGATAAGAGGTCTGGCTGTCCGGGCGTAAAGTAAATAAAGGTGACGCGAGAGATTGCGAGGTAAGGGGGGAGGGAGGGGGGTGTGATGTACGAAACCCTGAAAACAATGACTTACACAGGTGATTTTCTAAATTTATATGAATAACTAAGGCTTACATAGATGATTTTGTAAGTTGAAAACATGTAAAATATGTCCGTAGAGTTCTCCTGGAAGCCCTAAAGTGCTACACACGTTATTTGAATTTCTCCCATAAGGCCTTAACAAACTTCTAAGTCTCGGAAATTATTTTTCTTATAAGAACTTTAGCAAACTCGTATGACATTATTTTTCATTATAAGAATTCCCTAATTCTAAATCTGTGACTCCCCAAATTCGCCTGAAAACCCTAAAGCGCTACACACGATATTTCGGACCTGAAAACCCCGAAGCGCTACGCACGATATTTGACCTGAAAACCCCCAAGCGCTACAGGGGATATTTGATCTGAAAAAAAATATCCCCTGTAGCGCTTACACCCCACAGGGGTCCTCTGCCCAAAAAAAAATATCCCCTGTAGCGCTTACACCCTACTACTTGTGGCGGGGTCCCTGGTGTGTGTGGCGGGGTCCCTGGTGTGTGGGGCGGGGTCCCTGGTGTGTGTGTGGCGGGGTCCCTGGTGTGTGTGGCGGGGTCCCTGGTGTGTGTGGCGGGGTCCCTGGTGTGTGTGGCGGGGTCCCTGGTGTGTGGCGGGGTCCCTTGTGTGTGGGGCGGGGTCCCTGGTGTGTGTGGCGGGGTCCCTGGTGTGTGGCGGGGTCCCTGGTGTGTGGCAGGGTCCCTGGTGTGTGTGGCGGGGTCCCTGGTGTGTGTGTGGCGGGGTCCCTGGTGTGTGTGTGACGGGGTCCCTGGTGTGTGGCGGGGTCCCTGGTGTGTGTGGCGGGGTCCCTGGTGTGTGTGGCGGGGTCCCTGGTGTGTGGCGGGGTCCCTGGTGTGTGGCGGGGTCCCTCATGTGTGGCAGGGTCCCTGGTGTGTGTGGCGGGGTCCCTGCTGTGTGTGTGACGGGGTCCCTGGTGTGTGGCGGGGTCCCTGGTGTGTGTGGCGGGGTCCCTGGTGTGTGTGGCGGGGTCCCTGGTGTGTGTGGCGGGGTCCCTGGTGTGTGGCGGGGTCCCTCATGTGTGGCAGGGTCCCTGGTGTGTGTGGCGGGGTCCCTGGTGTGTGTGTGACGGGGTCCCTGGTGTGTGGCGGGGTCCCTGGTGTGTGGCGGGGTCCCTGGTGTGTGTGGCGGAGTCCCTGGGGAGTGTGTGGCGGGGTCCCTGGTGTGTGTGGCGGGGTCCCTGGTGTGTGTGTGGCGGAGTCCCTGGTGTGTGGCGGGGTCCCTGGTGTGTGTGGCGGGGTCCCTGGTGTGTGTGGCGGGGTCCCTGGTGTGTGTGGCGGGGTCCCTGGTGTGTGTGGCGGGGTCCCTGGTGTGTGTGTGGCGGGGTCCCTGGTGTGTGTGGCGGGGTCCCTGGTGTGTGTGTGGCGGGGTCCCTGGTGTGTGTGTGGCGGGGTCCCTGGTGTGTGTGTGGCGGGGTCCCTGGTGTGTGTGTGGCGGGGTCCCTGGTGTGTGTGTGGCGGGGTCCCTGGTGTGTGTGGCGGGGTCCCTGGTGTGTGTGGCGGGGTCCCTGGTGTGTGTGTGGCGGGGTCCCTGGTGTGTGTGTGGCGGGGTCCCTGGTGTGTGTGTGGCGGGGTCCCTGGTGTGTGTGTGGCGGGGTCCCTGGTGTGTGTGTGGCGGGGTCCCTGGTGTGTGTGGCGGGGTCCCTGGTGTGTGTGTGGCGGGTCCCTGGTGTGTGTGTGGCGGGGTCCCTGGTGTGTGTGGTGGGGTCCCTGGTGTGTGGCGGGGTCCCTGGTGTGTGGCGGGGTCCCTGGTGTGTGGCGGAGTCCCTGGTGTGTGGCGGGGTCCCTGGTGTGTGGCAGGGTCCCTGGTGTGTGTGGCGGGGTCCCTGGTGTGTGTGACGAGGTCCCTGGTGTGTGGCGGGGTCCCTGGTGTGTGGCGGGGTCCCTGGTGTGTGGCGGGGTCCCTGGTGTGTGTGGCGGGGTCCCTGGTGTGTGTGGCGGGGTCCCTGGTGTTTGGCAGGGTTCCTGGTTGTGGCGGGGTCCCTGGTGTGTGTGTGGCGGGTCCCTGGTGTGTGTGGCGGGTCCCTGGTGTGTGTGGCGGGGTCCCTGGTGTGTGGTGGGGTCCCTGGTGTGTGTGTGGCGGGGTCCCTGTGTAATGACCCTGATTGTAATACCTCGCCTTGTATCTATCTCGACCGCGCACTCCGCTACTACCACTGAGCTAACCGTGCAATCTCCGCTCTTTCTATGGTAATAACAGATGCTATACCGATCATATAAGATGTTAACACTCGGGCCGTCATACGAAGACGTAAACCAGTACACAGAGGAAGGAGAGAGAGAGGGAGGCAGAGCGAGAGGAGAGAGAGAGGAGAGCGAGAACGAGAGCAAGGGAGGGAGAACGAGAGCGAGTGAGGGCGAGGGAGAGTGAGACACTAGTGAGGGAGAGTGAGACAGAAAGATAGAGATAATCGTAGTCACAACCTATCGTATGAGTTACCGAGTGACGCTGCCACCACCCTGAGTTACCGGACAGGGGACCGGAGTGAGAGTCGTAGGTCTTGCAGATGGAGTAACCTACCAGGACAGGTGTAGGGGACAATTGAACGGTACAAGGATCCTGGCCTGACACTCGAATAATCCTGACCACTTGGGAACTATAGTGTACACAAGAATAAGGCGGGACACACCAACACTAATACCTCAACAAAGAAGACGAACGGGGGGAGGAGTACTGAATAATTAAGAGCACTAGGTCACTAGGGCAAAGGGGACGGTAGGCCCAATATCACTAAAGCAAGGAACCATTAATACACATTTAATAACACTCAATATCTGACTTTATTTGAAATAATTAAATAAGACACTCCCTAACTATATTCCCTACTAGAGGCCAAGGGTACTGAATGAGGTGCTTTAGTACAAGAGAGCCGTACTTACTCGTATGTTGTTCCACAGTTTTCCTGGAGATGATGTTCCTTCCCAGAGTCCACACACACCTCCCTACTGGGCTGTGCCCACTCAACTGACTCTCCTGATCTGCTGCTCCTCAGCTGAACATGAGGGTTTTGCATTTGTTGTTTAGGGGTTAATCCCTGAAGATTACCATGACGGCATCAATTCTGACCTCTTTGTGATTCGATGACCGTTGACCTGACTCTATGGCTAACTTATACAGAGGTGTAACTTTTACATTGTCTGCCGTCGCCTGACTGGCGCCTGTGGGTTGTTCATCCTCCACGTGGCCTGTTCATGCTGTTATGATGTTCATGTACTATGTACTGCTCTCTTATTACATATCCCCCAATGTCCCGGTTTAAGAAAAACCGTGGGCGAGGAACTCGAACATGGCTTTTCTTATCCCAGACCATAGAGGAACTAGCACATGCCTCGAAAAAAAAATAGCTACCCTATCTAAATATATACATTTCACAGTCGAGAAATATTTATAAAGACTCTCAACAATAACAGTTACCATGGTAACTCAAAATCCCGGCTGACCATACCTGCATGGCAGCCCATCAATCCTCTCAGATGACCAATCAACATTTGAAAAAAAATAACACAATTTATGATGACCAATTAAATTTATATTGGAACCATCTTTCCGCTGGTTCCCCAGTTCACCAGAGTCTACACAAAAATTTTCGTTCATAACTTATTTTCTCTGTAACGGTGAACTCCAAGTTTTCTGAACTTAAAAAAATTACATATATATTGTATATACAAATTAACAAAGTCTTTATTCCCGACGAGTCCGTTGTCCCGATGTTGTTGACTCGCCCATTGCTGTATTCTTGCTGTAGTTCTGCAACGATGCGTCGTGTTCTTCACCAACGATGTTCTTCAGCTGGCCTCAGTTGTTGTGAGAAGAGATCCACTCCCCTCCTGACTAGAGTCTTCCACTGATCTAGTCCACAATCTGCAGTACATCCGCGCTGCTGGTCCCTACTTCCGGGTCGTCGACGAGACGATGACGTCGGTGTTGACAGCGATGATTGACTTGCTGTCCGGTCACAGGGGGAACTCTGGCGTACCTGGGTTCCATCCTCTTGTAAGATGTTGTCGCCTGCTGAACGTCTGCTGGCGATGTTCTGCCTGCCGCATACATGTTGCCTTCCTGGGAGTACTGAGACGTTGACACCAGACGAGGTCTTGCTTGATGAGTGAACAGCTCCAGTTCGTTGAGGCGGGGTGGGCGTGGCGGCAGAACCCTCGGGTCCCGGCTCCAGCTCTTGGGTTCCATCCGCTTACAGGTGTTTCTTCTGCTACGTCGTACTAGGCCTTTACGACTTACTTCGTTATCCCATCATGCACATGATTGTAGGCCCAAGATGCAAATCGTGCATCCGCGTTGGCGTATCATGCACACTCTAGAGGGAACGTGCTGTTCTTACGTAGCCACCAAGTTTCACATCTTGTTGCTCGGCGCATCAGAAACCTCAGGAGTGGGCAAGACCTTGTGTAATCCCGCAACCGTTGCCCAATCCACTCCGTTGTTCTTGGCTGTTCATTTCCGGTCACCGGTGTTCTGTATAGCAAGGCAGGTGACCTCATTAATGTCTCGTCTGATATGTTGAATCAGTCCTCCAGATGACAGCTAGTGTTGGCAGTTCCATAACCTCATTAAGTGATGAGGTGTTGGCTGTGACCTTGACTTGTAGCCGCCCCCACCATGGCAGGTACCACTAATAAGGGTGGGGGGGTGAGAGATGGAGGGGGTGATGTAGTGTGACCCCTCCTGTCCCTCGGGAACTAAACCTGGTTCCCGCCAGACAATAGCGGTGACATGCTACTCTGGCCTCAGTTGTAGAGATGGGATATGGCCGACAGTGTGGCAATGTGAGCAGACCTGGGAAAAGAAACATTCATAACTCATGTCTGGTGGAGACCTGGATCTGCCCTGGAGGTTTTGAGAAAGATAACTCCTCCAGGGTAGGTAAAGGTACGTCACTCTTGACTAAGCACCTACAGTACAATTCTTTGCCTCTACCTATAACTCAGATGACAGCTGAACTCAGTTACTGTGCGCTCATGTGCGCGCGAGATCTGGTGACCATAGGGTGACCAGGCCTAACTTGGCTACTAAGTAAGGATGATAGGATGTCATCATCCTCCTCTGATTGAGCATCAGGAATAACCATTCCCTCCAGTTCTTCCCTTGCTACATAAAGTTTCAATTTATTTATATGGATGGTTCTTTCAACCTGGTCTTCAAATATACCCTTAATTATGAAATTTACTGGGCCTAGTTTCTTAATAACTCTATAAGGGCCTCGCCATCTAGCTGCTAACTTCCTACTCTGATTGGCGGGCGCTGACTCATTCAACCGCATCACTAGGCTTCCCTCTTTCACTCTTAATGGTTGTACCTGCTTATCATAATAATGGGCATACCGTGTCCTTGCTTTCTTTGATGCTTCAGCTGCTATCCTCCACGCATTCTTCATCTTGGTGAGGATTTCTGAAGGATAATCCTCTCCATAACTAATAGTATGTCTGTTAAGCAGACCTGACGCAAAATTACACGAGTGTCCAGTAAACAGCAAGAGTGGTTGAGTATTTATTGACTGGTGCACTGCGGTGTTTAGTGCAAACTGAACAAAGGGCAACTGTTCATCCCAAGTGGCCGGGTCATTCTCTGCTAAAATGGCAAGCATATCCTTCACCGTCCTATTAGTTCGTTCCACCATGCCGTTCGTCTGGGGATGGTATGCTGTTGTTAGCGCTGTTGTTGTCTCTAAGAGTTTACATACTTCCTGAAATAAACTACCAATAAACTCCTGTCCCCTGTCAGATACTAGAACTTTAGGCGGACCGAACACAGTAACAAACCTAGCTAAAAATGCATCTGCCACTGTTTGGGGGTCTTTCCTGGGAAGGGCTACTAGAGTGGTATACCTGGACAGATGGTCCACTAGAACTAGCGCATATCTGTTGCCTGAATTGCTACTATGTAAATCAATTAAATCAGCCCCCACCCGATCCAAGGGTTCTGTTATCTCTGAGAATTCCTGGAGTGGGGCTTGTACTTTAGGAGTACCTTTGCGTCGTTGACAGTTCCCACATGACCTGACGTACTTAATTACATGTGATAATAACCCTGGGAAATAAAATAATGACTTGGCCTTTGTGTAAGTTTTGTACACTCCCGGGTGACCTGCAATCTTTGACGCATGCGCAAGTTTTAATGCCGAAGGCTTTAATGCGTCAGGGATAACTAGCTGAAACAACGCCCTGTCTTTCTGGGCATTTACATGGTACAACACTCCTTCTTTGAGTGCAAAGTCATTTAAAGAGGTACTTTGTTTTCTCGCAGGATATTTCCCTCCTTCCAGATGTTCAATAATTTCCTTCCATCGCTGTTCCTTCATCTGAAGTTCTCTCATTTTATCGCTCGCAATCGTTTCAATGTTTACATTCATATTGACGGTGGCAATGTTCCTACTTAGCGCATCAGGAACAACATGAGATGGACCAGGCTTATACAATATCTGAAACGAGTGTGCTGACAGTTCGTGACCCCACCTTGTCATTCTCGGGCAACGTGTCTTTTTCTTAAAAATGTGGGTCAATGCTCGATGATCAGTATAAATTATGAAGTGACGCTGAAACAAATAAGGCTCAAAATACCTTACACTCTCTACTACAGCTAAAGCTTCCTTGTCAGTGGCTGAGTACCTTACTTCCGGTCCTTTCACTTTCCTACTAAAGTAAGCTACCGGGTGCGGGTTGTTCTCCGAGTCACGCTGTATTAAACAGCCACCTATGGCAATACCGCTAGCATCAGTGTGGACTTCCCAATCTTTCTCAAAGTTAGGAATTGCTAAAACTGGAGTAGTACTCAATTGTAATTTTAACTTCTCAAAAGCCTCATCATGCTCTCGGGTCCATACAAACTTAACATTTTTCTTAGTGAGATTCGTCAGTGAAGCTGACGTTCTCGCAAAACCTTCTATGTGTCGACGGAAATACCCAGCTGCACCCAGAAATCTTCTCACGTCCTTTGCTGTCTTTGGTGTTGGCATTTCAGCAATAGCGCGACAAGAGTCCGGGTCAGGGCGTATTCCATCTGTGCTTACCTGAAAACCCAGAAACTTGAATTTCTGAGCCGCCAGGGTACACTTTTGGGCGTTCAATTTGAACCCCGCCTTGTTCAACAGCGACAAGGTCTCTGTCAAATCATGGAGGTGTTCGTCAAAAGTTCTAGAGTACACTACAACATCATCAAGGTACGCCAATGAGTGCCTACCAAGAACAGGGCTTAGAATATAATTTATCGCCCTCTGAAAAGATGAAGGAGCTGTTTTTAATCCAAATGGCATACGCTTGAAATGGTAAGTCCGCACACCATCCGAAAATGCTGTTTTTTCTCTGTCTTGCTTTGCAACTGGTATGGCCCAATACGCTGACTTTGCGTCAAGTGTCGAGAAGTACTTAGCTGTGCCAAACTGGTCTATGATTTCCTGAATGAGAGGCAGAGGATAAGCGTCCGCTGTTGTCACTTCGTTCACTTTACGGTAATCTACACAGAACCTGTAACTACCATCAGGTTTGCGTACTAGCACTACTGGGGAAAGCCACGGTGACGTGCTCTCTTCTATAACGCCCTGTCTCATCATCTTTCTACACTCATCTCTAATAAGTTGTTTCGCCTGCTCTGGGAGTCTCCATTGACGTGTTTGGGCCGGAGGATTATCACCTGTTGGAATGGTGTGTTCGACTTGAGGCAGGTAGCCTATTTCCTCATCCTCGGTCGCAAATAACCTAGGAAATTTACGGAGGACTTCCCGTACCTGTTTACGTTCAGCAGGTGACATATGAGTCAAATCTAGAGCAGTTATTAATTTGTCCACCATTTCCTTATCTTGAGGAGATAACGGGGTTTCTTTACCGATCTTACTGCGTGACTCCTCGTCTCTTACGTTCAATGCGCTACATTGCGCTGGTACAGTCGATGTTCGTGTGGTATCTGACTCTATTATTTCTTTTAAATTTACCACAATTCCTCGTGTCAGACTATCGCCTACCCTAAAGCGATAAGGTTTGTGAGAGAGGTTGACCACTGGTATTATCGCACCTTTGTCATGTACAGATACCAGAGTATATGGTATCATCAACTTATCAATTCTGCCAGCTACCTGAAGGGTACTTCCGGGTTGAATGTTTCTTCCTACGGCGACTTTAATAAACTTAAATGACCGTGGTGGACATACTTGTCTGTGTACAGCATGTAGTCTACATGTTTTCTTGTCAGGGTCTTGAAGAGACTTGAACAATTGTTTAGGAAGGTTTACATATTTAGGTGCTCGTTGAATTGAAGCAATTATGGGAGGGTGATCAGTTAACTTTACTGGGAAAGACACAGATCCCAACTGTAGCCTACTGTGTCTTGCTCCCTTCTCCGATGTCAAAGAATATGTAAATCGTTTCAAAAAATCCATACCTAACAATATATCACCAGGGAATGTTACATTATCCACCACAGTACACTCATGGATACAAGGTTTATCTTTTTCAATGTTAAAAGTTAAAATACATTTTCCCAGAACGTCAAAGTGTTGACCATTGACAGCTGTTAATTGTGCACCCCCTTCCTTAAGGCGCACCTGACTGAAGGTCCTAAATGAGTCCATCTTAATGATGGTTACCTGACTACCAGTGTCCAGGAATGCAGTCAACCTCTTCCCGCACACCCTCACTTCAAAAGTGGGCCGCCCTTCCTCCTTGGGGGCCTTATCTCATATTTCCTCATTACTATTGGGGCAGTCATCTCGTTTGTGGCCTCGTCCGCCACAACTCCAACACCTGGGGTCATAGGTGTAGTACCAGTGAGGAGGCGGACCTGCTCTATGGTGCCCTCCCCTCTGGTTGCTAGAAGAGTTACCTACACTCTCCTTAACACGATGCGAATTGTTCGTATCTACCGCTTGGACATAAGAGGATTGTCTAGTTTCAGTTGTATCCTTACACTGCCCCTGAATGTTTTGTAAGTCCGTAGCGTACTCTATTAAACTATAGTAATCCATCGTTACACTTGCAGCCGAAACGTGAGCTCCAAGTGTCCCGGGGATTGACATACACAACAGTTGTTTAGCCTTCTGACTAATTCTCAGGTCATCGTATCCTAATTCATGCCTCAAGTCACGCACTCTACGCAATATGCCAGTTCCAAAGTCTTTGAGAGTTTCGTTTGAGCCTCGTTTTAAACTAGCTAAATACCTATTAGCTGTTTCCTCTGTTATTTTCTCTTTATATCGTCTCTTAATTGCTAACACAAACTCTGGCCATGTTTGCAAATATTGAAACTCTTGGTCCTGCATTATTGAACCATTAGGGTCTATACACGCTCCTGCTGCTAAATTAATTTTTACCCAGTCATCCTGGGCAGCTGACAAACATGAACCTACTTGCCCTAGCCAGTCGTCTATTTTCCGGTTACGTTCCACTATATTTGTTGGTAATTCTTTGCAAATTAGTTTGGGTAACACTGGTCTAGGCAATGAGAATGATGACAATGGGGGCTGACGCATACCATGAGACGCAGGGGGCATGGAGTGTAGATGTTGGCAATGGTTAGGGAAGGGTTGGTAATGGGGAGGGAAGGGTTGGTGTAAGGTAGAGTTATAGTGATGGTCAGGTGGGGGGGAGGGTTGGGTGGGGTGGTGGTGTGAGGTAGGGGATTCTAGGGGTTGGTTCTGGGCAAGGCATGAGATGGTAGAAGAGGGTTTGGTCGTCTGACCAAGGTTGGGGTTGCGAGGGGGGAGAGGTGGGGTGGTATTGGTGGGGACAGTCACCTGACCGGACCCTTGGGTGGACCCCTGGGTAGGCGTATGTAAGCGCCCTGCCGTAAGGTTCACATATAGGGGTTCAGAGAGGCGCTTCCTAATTTCTGAGGATGGGTAAGGTGGGAGGGGGGGTGGTTGGGGAGGGGTATGTGGGGAAGGTGCAGGCCGCCGCGCCCCTGGGGTGTTGGGTTGGGAGGTCGGTCTGGGAGGAAGTGGGGGAGGGGTGATGTCATTAGGCTGCAGAGTATCAGGGGTGGACAAAGGACGGCTACCCAGCATGTGACCTGATGTGACCCCATCACCTGCACCTTGTGGATCGTCACCTGACTCTTGAACCGTGCTATCCACTTGGACAGCCTGTCTCGGCTGTATTGCTAGAAGGTTCTGTTGGCTAAGCCCTCCCTGACTCCTTAAAGCCCTATCTGAACTCATGATGCCAATAAACTACGTCTGAACGACTAGTTCACCGGACTAGCGCTGACCCAAAAATGTTGAAAAAAAAAAAAAAAAAAATCTTTGGAACTAACAATGATTCACTGAGAACAAGACAAAAACTCACAACGTCGTTATAACTAGCCCCTTTACTTAACAAGGGTGGTAATTTCAATGTCACTTCTAAGACAAAACAAAAACGTAATTACTTTTCAATCTGCCTGCTCTTATGACAGATAATAATCGATATTACTTTCACCGCGTTGAGACAACTTCTCCTACGCGATACCAATACACAATTTCCCACGCACTATTCATTAACAATAATTCACTGATAGAAACTATTTGTACTTCCTATCGGGAAACTGTAATTACTGCTCGTATGAGCTTAACTAATAGTTACTCTTACTCCTTAAACCTACAGCCACATCACGTGACCCAGAGTGTTTTCCTAGCTTCTTCGCCGGTCAACAACTCAAAACTTTTGCCACTCCTGTGACCAGACTTCAAACGCCAGGCGTCCCTAGACGTGAGTCAACTGACACACTAGTCCACACTAGCATGCTGTACAATACCAGTACACCTCAGATTATCGCGTTCAATTGGAGTAAATCAGTCAATCGCGATAATTTGAACAGAAACACCGCTTAAAACTACTTAATAGCTACACCGAACGGCACAAGACGCGTGAGACTGAACACTGTAAAACAATGTTCACCACCGCTAAGCCACCATTGTAATGACCCTGATTGTAATACCTCGCCTTGTATCTATCTCGACCGCGCACTCCGCTACTACCACTGAGCTAACCGTGCAATCTCCGCTCTTTCTATGGTAATAACAGATGCTATACCGATCATATAAGATGTTAACACTCGGGCCGTCATACGAAGACGTAAACCAGTACACAGAGGAAGGAGAGAGAGAGGGAGGCAGAGCGAGAGGAGAGAGAGAGGAGAGCGAGAACGAGAGCAAGGGAGGGAGAACGAGAGCGAGTGAGGGCGAGGGAGAGTGAGACACTAGTGAGGGAGAGTGAGACAGAAAGATAGAGATAATCGTAGTCACAACCTATCGTATGAGTTACCGAGTGACGCTGCCACCACCCTGAGTTACCGGACAGGGGACCGGAGTGAGAGTCGTAGGTCTTGCAGATGGAGTAACCTACCAGGACAGGTGTAGGGGACAATTGAACGGTACAAGGATCCTGGCCTGACACTCGAATAATCCTGACCACTTGGGAACTATAGTGTACACAAGAATAAGGCGGGACACACCAACACTAATACCTCAACAAAGAAGACGAACGGGGGGAGGAGTACTGAATAATTAAGAGCACTAGGTCACTAGGGCAAAGGGGACGGTAGGCCCAATATCACTAAAGCAAGGAACCATTAATACACATTTAATAACACTCAATATCTGACTCTCCTGATCTGCTGCTCCTCAGCTGAACATGAGGGTTTTGCATTTGTTGTTTAGGGGTTAATCCCTGAAGATTACCATGACGGCATCAATTCTGACCTCTTTGTGATTCGATGACCGTTGACCTGACTCTATGGCTAACTTATACAGAGGTGTAACTTTTACATTGTCTGCCGTCGCCTGACTGGCGCCTGTGGGTTGTTCATCCTCCACGTGGCCTGTTCATGCTGTTATGATGTTCATGTACTATGTACTGCTCTCTTATTACACCTGGTGTGTGTGTGTGGCGGGGTCCCTGGTGTGTGTGTGGCGGGGTCCCTGGTGTGTGGCGGGGTCCCTGGTGTGTGGCGGGGTCCCTGGTGTGTGTGTGGCGGGGTCCCTGGTGTGTGTGGCGGGGTCCCTGGTGTGTGGCGGGGTCCCTGGTGTGTGTGTGGCGGGGTCCCTGGTGTGTGGCGGGGTCCCTGGTGTGTGTGGCGGGTCCCTGGTGTGTGTGGCGGGGTCCCTGGTGTGTGCGGCGGGGTCCCTGGTGTGTGTGTGGCGGGGTCCCTGGTGTGTGTGTGGCGGGGTCCCTGGTGTGTGTGGCGGGTCCCTGGTGTGTGTTGCGGGGTCCCTGGTGTGTGTGTGGCGGGGTCCCTGGTGTGTGTGTGGCGGGGTCCCTGGTGTGTGTGTGGCGGGGTCCCTGGTGTGTGTGGCGGGTCCCTGGTGTGTGTGGCGGGGTCCCTGGTGTGTGTGTGGCGGGGTCCCTGGTGTGTGTGTGGCGGGGTCCCTGGTGTGTGTGGCGGGGTCCCTGGTGTGTGTGGCGGGGTCCCTGGTGTGTGTGGCGGGGTCCCTGGTGTGTGTGTGGCGGGGTCCCTGGTGTGTGGGGCGGGGTCCCTGGTGTGTGTGTGGCGGAGTCCCTGGTGTGTGTGGCGGGGTCCCTGGTGTGTGTGGCGGGGTCCCTGGTGTGTGTGGCGGGGTCCCTGGTGTGTGGCGGGGTCCCTTGTGTGTGGGGCGGGGTCCCTGGTGTGTGGCGGGGTCCCTGGTGTGTGGCAGGGTCCCTGGTGTGTGTGGCGGGGTCCCTGGTGTGTGTGTGACGGGGTCCCTGGTGTGTGGCGGGGTCCCTGGTGTGTGTGTGGCGGGGTCCCTGGTGTGTGTGGCGGGGTCCCTGGTGTGTGGCGGGGTCCCTGGTGTGTGGCGGGGTCCCTCATGTGTGGCAGGGTCCCTGGTGTGTGTGGCGGGGTCCCTGGTGTGTGTGTGACGGGGTCCCTGGTGTGTGGCGGGGTCCCTGGTGTGTGTGGCGGGGTCCCTGGTGTGTGTGGCGGGGTCCCTGGTGTGTGTGGCGGGGTCCCTGGTGTGTGGCGGGGTCCCTCATGTGTGGCAGGGTCCCTGGTGTGTGTGGCGGGGTCCCTGGTGTGTGTGTGACGGGGTCCCTGGTGTGTGGCGGGGTCCCTGGTGTGTGGCGGGGTCCCTGGTGTGTGTGGCGGAGTCCCTGGGGAGTGTGTGGCGGGGTCCCTGGTGTGTGTGGCGGGGTCCCTGGTGTGTGTGTGGCGGAGTCCCTGGTGTGTGGCGGGGTCCCTGGTGTGTGTGGCGGGGTCCCTGGTGTGTGGCGGGGTCCCTGGTGTGTGTGGCGGGGTCCCTGGTGTGTGTGGCGGGGTCCCTGGTGTGTGTGTGGCGGGGTCCCTGGTGTGTGTGGCGGGGTCCCTGGTGTGTGTGTGGCGGGGTCCCTGGTGTGTGTGTGGCGGGGTGCCTGGTGTGTGTGTGGCGGGGTCCCTGGTGTGTGTGTGGCGGGGTCCCTGGTGTGTGTGTGGCGGGGTCCCTGGTGTGTGTGGCGGGGTCCCTGGTGTGTGTGGCGGGGTCCCTGGTGTGTGTGTGGCGGGGTCCCTGGTGTGTGTGTGGCGGGGTCCCTGGTGTGTGTGTGGCGGGGTCCCTGGTGTGTGTGTGGCGGGGTCCCTGGTGTGTGTGTGGCGGGGTCCCTGGTGTGTGTGTGGCGGGGTCCCTGGTGTGTGTGTGGCGGGGTCCCTGGTGTGTGTGTGGCGGGGTCCCTGGTGTGTGTGTGGCGGGGTCCCTGGTGTGTGTGTGGCGGGTCCCTGGTGTGTGTGTGGCGGGGTCCCTGGTGTGTGTGGCGGGGTCCCTGGTGTGTGTGGCGGGGTCCCTGGTGTGTGGCGGGGTCCCTGGTGTGTGGCGGAGTCCCTGGTGTGTGGCGGGGTCCCTGGTGTGTGGCAGGGTCCCTGGTGTGTGTGGCGGGGTCCCTGGTGTGTGTGTGACGGGGTCCCTGGTGTGTGGCGGGGTCCCTGGTGTGTGGCGGGGTCCCTGGTGTGTGGCGGGGTCCCTGGTGTGTGTGGCGGGGTCCCTGGTGTTTGGCGGGGTCCCTGGTTGTGGCGGGGTCCCTGGTGTGTGTGTGGCGGGGTCCCTGGTGTGTGTGGCGGGGTCCCTGGTGTGTGTGGCGGGGTCCCTGGTGTGTGTGGCGGGGTCCCTGGTGTGTGTGTGGCGGGTCCCTGGTGTGTGTGGCGGGTCCCTGGTGTGTGTGGCGGGGTCCCTGGTGTGTGGCGGGGTCCCTGGTGTGTGTGTGGCGGGGTCCCTGGTGTGTGTGTGGCGGGGTCCCTGGTGTGTGTGTGGCGGGGTCCCTGGTGTGTGTGTGGCGGGGTCCCTGGTGTGTGGCGGGGTCCCTGGTGTGTGGCGGGGTCCCTGGTGTGTGGCGGGGTCCCTGGTGTGTGGCGGGGTCCCTGGTGTGTGTGGCGGGGTCCCTGGTGTGTGTGGCGGGGTCCCTGGTGTGTGGCGGGGTCCCTGGTGTGTGTGGCGGGTCCCTGGTGTGTGTGGGGGGTCCCTGGTGTGTGTGTGGCGGGGTCCCTGGTGTGTGTGTGGCGGGGTCCCTGGTGTGTGTGTGGCGGGGTCCCTGGTGTGTGTGGCGGGTCCCTGGTGTGTGTGGCGGGGTCCCTGGTGTGTGTGTGGCGGGGTCCCTGGTGTGTGTGTGGCGGGGTCCCTGGTGTGTGTGGCGGGGTCCCTGGTGTGTGTGGCGGGGCCCCTGGTGTGTGTGGCGGGGTCCCTGGTGTGTGTGTGGCGGGGTCCCTGGTGTGTGTGTGGCGGGGTCCCTGGTGTGTGTGTGGCGGGGTCCCTGGTGTGTGTGTGGCGGGGTCCCTGGTGTGTGTGTGGCGGGGTCCCTGGTGTGTGTGGCGGGGTCCCTGGTGTGTGTGGCGGGGTCCCTGGTGTGTGTGGCGGGGTCCCTGGTGTGTGTGTGGCGGGGTCCCTGGTGTGTGTGTGGCGGGGTCCCTGGTGTGTGTGTGGCGGGGTCCCTGGTGTGTGTGTGGCGGGGTCCCTGGTGTGTGTGTGGCGGGGTCCCTGGTGTGTGTGGCGGGGTCCCTGGTGTGTGTGGCGGGGTCCCTGGTGTGTGTGTGGCGGGGTCCCTGGTGTGTGTGTGGCGGGGTCCCTGGTGTGTGTGTGGCGGGGTCCCTGGTGTGTGTGTGGCGGGGTCCCTGGTGTGTGTGTGGCGGGGTCCCTGGTGTGTGTGTGGCGGGGTCCCTGGTGTGTGTGGCGGGGTCCCTGGTGTGTGTGTGGCGGGTCCCTGGTGTGTGTGTGGCGGGGTCCCTGGTGTGTGTGGCGGGGTCCCTGGTGTGTGGCGGGGTCCCTGGTGTGTGGCGGGGTCCCTGGTGTGTGGCGGAGTCCCTGGTGTGTGGCGGGGTCCCTGGTGTGTGGCAGGGTCCCTGGTGTGTGTGGCGGGGTCCCTGGTGTGTGTGTGACGAGGTCCCTGGTGTGTGGCGGGGTCCCTGGTGTGTGGCGGGGTCCCTGGTGTGTGGCGGGGTCCCTGGTGTGTGTGGCGGGGTCCCTGGTGTGTGTGGCGGGGTCCCTGGTGTTTGGCAGGGTCCCTGGTTGTGGCGGGGTCCCTGGTGTGTGTGTGGCGGGTCCCTGGTGTGTGTGGCGGGTCCCTGGTGTGTGTGGCGGGGTCCCTGGTGTGTGGCGGGGTCCCTGGTGTGTGTGTGGCGGGGTCCCTGGTGTGTGTGTGGCGGGGTCCCTGGTGTGTGTGTGGCGGGGTCCCTGGTGTGTGTGTGGCGGGGTCCCTGGTGTGTGGCGGGGTCCCTGGTGTGTGGCGGGGTCCCTGGTGTGTGTGTGGCGGGGTCCCTGGTGTGTGGCGGGGTCCCTGGTGTGTGTGTGGCGGGGTCCCTGGTGTGTGGCGGGGTCCCTGGTGTGTGTGGCGGGTCCCTGGTGTGTGTGGCGGGGTCCCTGGTGTGTGCGGCGGGGTCCCTGGTGTGTGTGTGGCGGGGTCCCTGGTGTGTGTGGCGGGTCCCTGGTGTGTGTTGCGGGGTCCCTGGTGTGTGTGTGGCGGGGTCCCTGGTGTGTGTGTGGCGGGGTCCCTGGTGTGTGTGTGGCGGGGTCCCTGGTGTGTGTGGCGGGTCCCTGGTGTGTGTGGCGGGGTCCCTGGTGTGTGTGTGGCGGGGTCCCTGGTGTGTGTGTGGCGGGGTCCCTGGTGTGTGTGGCGGGGTCCCTGGTGTGTGTGGCGGGGTCCCTGGTGTGTGTGGCGGGGTCCCTGGTGTGTGTGGCGGGGTCCCTGGTGTGTGTGGCGGGGTCCCTGGTGTGTGGGGCGGGGTCCCTGGTGTGTGTGTGGCGGGGTCCCTGGTGTGTGTGGCGGGGTCCCTGGTGTGTGTGGCGGGGTCCCTGGTGTGTGGCGGGGTCCCTGGTGTGTGGGGCGGGGTCCCTGGTGTGTGTGGCGGGGTCCCTGGTGTGTGGCGGGGTCCCTGTTGTGTGGCAGGGTCCCTGGTGTGTGTGGCAGGGTCCCTGGTGTGTGTGGCGGGGTCCCTGGTGTGTGTGTGACGGGGTCCCTGGTGTGTGGCGGGGTCCCTGGTGTGTGTGGCGGGGTCCCTGGTGTGTGTGGCGGGGTCCCTGGTGTGTGGCGGGGTCCCTGGTGAGTGTGTGGCGGGGTCCCTGGTGAGTGTGTGGCGGGGTCCCTGGTGTGTGTGTGGCGGGTCCCTGGTGTGTGTGGCGGGGTCCCTGGTGTGTGTGGCGGGGTCCCTGGTGTGTGGCGGGGTCCCTGGTGTGTGTGTGGCGGGGTCCCTGGTGTGTGTGTGGCGGGGTCCCTGGTGTGTGTGTGGCGGGGTCCCTGGTGTGTGTGTGGCGGGGTCCCTGGTGTGTGTGTGGCGGGGTCCCTGGTGTGTGTGTGGCGGGGTCCCTGGTGTGTGTGTGGCGGGGTCCCTGGTGTGTGGCGGGGTCCCTGGTGTGTGGCGGGGTCCCTGGTGTGTGGCGGGGTCCCTTTTGTGTGTGTGTGGCGGGGTCCCTTTTGTGTGTGTGTGGCGGGGTCCCTGGTGTGTGTGTGTGGCGGGGTCCCTGGTGTGTGTGTGTGGCGGGGTCCCTGGTGTGTGTGTGTGGCGGGGTCCCTGGTGTGTGTGTGTGGCGGGGTCCCTGGTGTGTGTGTGGCGGGGTCCCTGGTGTGTGTGTGTGGCGGGGTCCCTGGTGTGTGTGTGTGGCGGGGTCCCTGGTGTCGGAAAATCCGACACCATTTAATAATCATACAGATAATAACTGTATTACCAACAAGTTTCCCATAGAAAACGTAACTTGTAGTGGAATTACCGTCTATAGAAAACGGGATATCATCACCACATACTATTATAATTCACCAGCTATTCTGCTGGGAATTATTCTTAAATACATTAGTCTTTGGACTTTACCATCATAAAAACATCTTATATAAATTAACTTAATTATCAATATTAAAGTAGAGTAAATGTGACCCTTCTATCACTTTCTGAAATCTGGACAGTAGGCCAGGCGTCAGAGTGAGGAGGAGAGCAGCCATTATTGTTGTGTCACCTCCGAGACGTGTGGAGCAAACGGCTCCTATCATTCTGGACAATGTCGGCCAGTAACGTCAATAGGATGGAGTGTTAAACAGCCATTGTGTATACGAGACCAGAGGCACACGGGAGCAAATACGGCTCCTGTTAATTTTACTTGGACGTAGTGTTATGGAAACCAAAGGTACCATCTCCAACACGATGTCTACAATTCAAGTTAAGTCTATCCGAAACCCGTTTATCATTCATTTATGGCCATTAATGTCAGGATATAGGGTGACCCGGTTAGATCGCGAAATCGCCTCATACTAAAGGTAATTAAGCCAGGTCTTCAATGTTCTGTATAGTGTTTTCTCTGATATAGCTTGTCATATATAGGATTCTGGCTTCTCAGCTAGCGCCCTTTTGACAGGTCAAGACGAGGATGCAAGACTTTGTGCACCAGTTACTGGGTGAGGAAGCTACCTCAAAGAGGATAATTTGGTGTCTACACCCTAGTTATACCTGGTGGACTAACCTGCTGTACTATAAGATAAGGAACCTTTTCAATGTATGTAGTTATTGTAGTTTGATTGGCTGCATATATATATAAACTAATAAACCCCCCCTAATGTGTAGAGGATCGATTTGTGAGATTATGAGATTATTGCAGAAATACAGTCCACTTATCATTATACAAATTGCTATCGAAGTATATAAATTAACGTAAATATAAATTCATATAAATTAAATAAATATAAATCTCACAGGTCGGTTCCCACATTATTTGGACCTTCGGAACCGGAATATTCGGTCCTTTGAACCCACATTTGGTCATCTTAGTACCGGATGAACCAGTTAACCAGTGGATTCATTAAATATACTAGTGCAGTGTTATTTAAACAAGGCCAGCCAGTCAAAGATGGCAGCCTAGCCTCGAGGGAGCTCAGGAGCCTCCCTCAGCCCAGTTCAGCTTCGTAAGCGGTTTCATGCACACCCACAGATATTTGGTGGTGTGTTATTTCGTGAAATGACAGCGCTAATATAGAATCCAGCCAAATTAGTGACTGTGTCTTCGCGAGATTGTTCACGGATTTCGTGGTGTTACATTTCGCGAGAGATTATCCACGAATTTTGTGGACTTTATTTCGCGAGGTCACTAATAACATTTAATACTTCTAGATAATATTAGAAGTTTCATAGAGGCTAATTAAGAGGCTATTATCAATAATTGTGTATATTATTTCTCCAAAATAGAGAATTATTTAATATATATTGCACTAGTGATCACAGTATAATATTTACTAATTGCCAACCCACAACAGGGTAGGATATGACTAGTTGAACTATTATTGTTCATCCTAGTCCCATTATTACAATAGTCAGTTGTACTATATTGAACAACCTAACACCATTAATGAATGGTCCAGACCCTATTTTGGGTGTAATTTTTATCAACTCGAGTTGAGTTGTATATATAATAAATTACTTATGATCATTACACCTTTGAGTGATTAATTAGTGTCTCTACCATCCTAGGGTGATATAGAAGAGCTAACCTAAAGGTACTTCCAGTGACACTGGTTTATCACTCAAATCATTAGTGTGTATGATTGTATATATATATAATGTGTATTAATTTTAAGTGCTAACCTCTAGTAGAGGTAGGATTATTGCCTAGTGAGTTCAGAATTTACCCTAGGCTACCATTAGAGCTTGTTCAGTATTATGAGCAGCCCAAGTACAAGTCCCACAAGGCTTCACCAACGAGCCAGTATGGATAATGCAGGGAGAATGAAAAGAACCCTTGCAGGTCTTAAAGGCCACTTAACAAGACAGATCAAGAAATGTGAAGATTTGTCACAACAATCTCAAGTTGATTATGCTGACCTGGAAAGCTATTATCAAGCAGCTGCAGGTAAATTTGAGCAAATCAAATGTCAAATAGCAACATATGTGGCTGAACTTGCCAACACCAATTTATCAGAAACAGAAATAGACGACATTATGGTTGATCTTGCGAATTATGAAGATCACACTCAGGCCACGTTACAGCCTTATGTCAAATTAATTGCCCAGAACAAGGCAACAGCAACAACAACAACAGTTGCATCTAATACGAGTCAAGCAGAAGCTCGACTCCCTCCAATTAATTTACCCACTTTCTCAGGAAAAGATGAGGAAGATTGGGACGAATTTTGGAACAAATTCGTTGACCTTGTAGACTCAAAACAATCTTTACCAAAGAGTAGTAAATTCTCTTATTTGCAAGGTCAATTATCAGGTGAGGCTAAAACAGTAGTATCCCATCTGAGATTAACTAATGACGGCTATGATCTGGCAGTAAAACTCCTCAAGGATAATTATGCTGATCCAGAAGTAAGAACATCACATTTAGTTCATGAGCTGTTGCATTTACACCCACCGGAGGCTTCAGCTGATTCACTCCAAGTCTTCAAGCTGGAGGTAGAATCATTGATCAATGCCCTCAGCCTGACAGCAGATACAAACGGGGCTGAGTGGGTCTTGAAAATAATTGTCCAGGAGAAAATACCTAGGGACATATTGAGACAAATGAGTGCTCATTACAATAAAAGTATCTTATCCATGAATGAAATATCTGAAGGTTTAAAGTCAGTAGTTCATCAATTACGAACACATGACAAATTAAAACCACCAAGTAAACCCTCAGAAACTAATAATAGTAAACCACAGAGTACCAAAGGTACTCCAAATCAATCTAGACAATATAATTCAACACCAAAGTGGAACAGTAGCAGTGTGGGCGTATATGCAGCAGCAACCTCCAAGCCTACTGTTACTAGTTCACCCAAACCGGTAACTTCCAAACGTGCAGTAGGCTGGGGGACTTGTATGTTCTGCAAAAAGAAACATTCAACATACTGTTGTGCTAATTATCCAACCAGAGACACTCGTATGGAGCGACTCCAGGAATTAGGGAGATGTGCAAGGTGTCTCAAGTCACACAACATAGACTATTGTGATACCCAATTCAACACCTGCAACAGGTGTAGAAGAGGTAGGCACCATGCAGCACTGTGCAAATATACGAAATTAACGTATTCAAGACCCAAGGTGGAAGATAGCATTCCCACCACAGTACAGTACTGCAAGGTGCAACAAACAAAGAGTGTCCATTCGGCAAAGTCTAAAGGTAATACGACTTTGCCTACTGCCCAAATTACCATCCTGAATAAGAGGGCCAAGGTCCATACCCGTGGGTTGTTTGACCAAGGATCCCAGAGAACATATATCACTAAAAGGTTGGCAGATGAATTACAATTAAGGCCTGTAGCCCAGATGTCATTCAACATCTCAGGGTTTGTAACAGATGCAGGACCTCAAGTCTACCAGGTGGTACAGCCATCAGTACGCTTAGGCAGGTACGTCTGTCGAGTACAAGCCATTGTGGTGGACAAAATACCAGTAGACCTACAAGTTCAAGGTCTGAGAGCAACAGCCAAATTCCTGAGAAATAGAGGAATAAAATTGGCAGATAATATTAAGTCTGATCACCTCACTGACTTCGGTCTCCTTGTTGGGACAGACTATTGCCATCGATTCATCGGTAGCCCTACTAAATATCAGGGTATAACCATGTTAAACTCTGCAGGAGGTAAATTACTCTCAGGCCCAGTATCAAGCCTGAGGAGACCTATGCCTGCAGATAAACAATACCAGTAGAAATCTAAATTTGTCAGCTGATTATATTTCTCCAGTAGCATTATACTAAGGAGATTACAGCTGACTATAGCATCAGACGTTGATGTTAGTATCATCATATAAAGCTGAAGTTGAGTTCATGAGGCCTCAGTGGCAAATCAGTGAACAGTAGCTTAAACAGCTACAAGTCACTGCGACCAATGTCACTGATCCCACTGCAGTCTCAGAACCATACTTTACTTTAATGATGAGCTATTCAATCTTCTGAATCAATTAACTAAATTAAACCCCAATAAATCTGATGACTGATTTGATACATTTATTATTTAATCAAGATGTATTCCATGGGCCTCAGTGTTTATATATCAGTGACCAGTTACCTGAACAAACTTCAAGTTATATCTAATGTCACTGATCTCACTGCAGTCCCTGAATCATACTTGACTGTAGTACTTGATCACATCCAGTCTTCTGGGTTAAATAATATGTAATAAGGCTTGAATATTAGCCTTTCAAGAGTTGACAGGGAAATGAAATCGCATTAGACTTCTAACCCCTACAACTCTAGTACGGGACATCCGTCCTGTACGAACAGACACACAAATGTGTGATTACTAACTACTAACATCAAATTAATCTAATAATTCGAAGGAGGAGTATCGGTGTTCGTCTGTTCTAATTAGGACTTCGACCCGTGAGCAGCCCCCTGGGGAATTATGTCGGAAAATCCGACACCATTTAATAATCATACAGATAATAACTGTATTACCAACAAGTTACCCATAGAAAACGTAACTTGTAGTGGAATTACCGTCTATAGAAAACGGGATATCATCACCACATACTATTATAATTCACCAGCTATTCTGCTGGGAATTATTCTTAAATACATTAGTCTTTGGACTTTACCATCATAAAAACATCTTATATAAATTAACTTAATTATCAATATTAAAGTAGAGTAAATGTGACCCTTCTATCACTTTCTGAAATCTGGACAGTAGGCCAGGCGTCAGAGTGAGGAGGAGAGCAGCCATTATTGTTGTGTCACCTCCGAGACGTGTGGAGCAAACGGCTCCTATCATTCTGGACAATGTCGGCCAGTAACGTCAATAGGATGGAGTGTTAAACAGCCATTGTGTATACGAGACCAGAGGCACACGGGAGCAAATACGGCTCCTGTTAATTTTACTTGGACGTAGTGTTATGGAAACCAAAGGTACCATCTCCAACACGATGTCTACAATTCAAGTTAAGTCTATCCGAAACCCGTTTATCATTCATTTATGGCCATTAATGTCAGGATATAGGGTGACCCGGTTAGATCGCGAAATCGCCTCATACTAAAGGTAATTAAGCCAGGTCTTCAATGTTCTGTATAGTGTTTTCTCTGATATAGCTTGTCATATATAGGATTCTGGCTTCTCAGCTAGCGCCCTTTTGACAGGTCAAGACGAGGATGCAAGACTTTGTGCACCAGTTACTGGGTGAGGAAGCTACCTCAAAGAGGATAATTTGGTGTCTACACCCTAGTTATACCTGGTGGACTAACCTGCTGTACTATAAGATAAGGAACCTTTTCAATGTATGTAGTTATTGTAGTTTGATTGGCTGCATATATATATAAACTAATAAACCCCCCCTAATGTGTAGAGGATCGATTTGTGAGATTATGAGATTATTGCAGAAATACAGTCCACTTATCATTATACAAATTGCTATCGAAGTATATAAATTAACGTAAATATAAATTCATATAAATTAAATAAATATAAATCTCACAGGTCGGTTCCCACACCTGGTGTGTGTGTGTGGCGGGGTCCCTGGTGTGTGTGTGTGGCGGGGTCCCTGGTGTGTGTGTGTGGCGGGGTCCCTGGTGTGTGTGTGTGGCGGGGTCCCTGGTGTGTGTGTGTGGCGGGGTCCCTGGTGTGTGTGTGTGTGGCGGGGTCCCTGGTGTGTGTGTGTGGCGGGGTCCCTGGTGTGTGTGTGTGTGGCGGGGTCCCTGGTGTGTGTGTGTGGCGGGGTCCCTGGTGTGTGTGTGTGTGGCGGGGTCCCTGGTGTGTGTGTGTGGCGGGGTCCCTGGTGTGTGTGTGTGTGGCGGGGTCCCTGGTGTGTGTGTGTGGCGGGGTCCCTGGTGTGTGTGTGTGTGGCGGGGTCCCTGGTGTGTGTGTGTGGCGGGGTCCCTGGTGTGTGTGTGTGTGGCGGGGTCCCTGGTGTGTGTGTGTGGCGGGGTCCCTGGTGTGTGTGTGTGGCGGGGTCCCTGGTGTGTGTGTGTGGCGGGGTCCCTGGTGTGTGTGTGTGGCGGGGTCCCTGGTGTGTGTGTGTGTGGCGGGGTCCCTGGTGTGTGTGTGTGTGGCGGGGTCCCTGGTGTGTGTGTGTGGCGGGGTCCCTGGTGTGTGTGTGTGGCGGGGTCCCTGGTGTGTGTGTGTGTGGCGGGGTCCCTGGTGTGTGTGTGTGTGGCGGGGTCCCTGGTGTGTGTGTGTGGCGGGGTCCCTGGTGTGTGTGTGTGTGGCGGGGTCCCTGGTGTGTGTGTGTGGCGGGGTCCCTGGTGTGTGTGTGTGTGGCGGGGTCCCTGGTGTGTGTGTGTGTGGCGGGGTCCCTGGTGTGTGTGTGTGTGGCGGGGTCCCTGGTGTGTGTGTGTGTGGCGGGGTCCCTGGTGTGTGTGTGTGTGGCGGGGTCCCTGGTGTGTGTGTGTGGCGGGGTCCCTGGTGTGTGTGTGTGTGGCGGGGTCCCTGGTGTGTCTGTGTGTGGCGGGGTCCCTGGTGTGTGTGTGTGTGTGGCGGGGTCCCTGGTGTGTGTGTGTTTCAATTTCCGCTCGATTTCTTCAATCCAAAAAAAATATTTGAAAATTTTGTGATAAGTAAAGAATTTTTTTTATTTTTTTATATAATAATAATAGCCAAGTTTTCCTGAATTTATATATTTTTCCAACAAAAACTTTTTTCTCGCATTTCACAACGTCTAAAATCTTTGTTTTACATTCAACATTGTCTTTTTTTCTTGTTTTTTAAGAAGCATCGATAGATACAGCGATAGTAGGCGGCTTGATAGATACAGCGATAGTAGGCGGCTTGAGTTTGCGAAAGTGAATTTTCTTATATTTCTTCGGCAGAGAGGGAGGGAGGGCTGGAAATGAAAAATAATGAAAAAATATCTATTATTTTAATAATATTATTAATTTTCCTATTGTGTGTATGTATATATATATATATATATATATATATATATATATATATATATATATATATATATATATATATATATGTCGTACCTAGTAGCCAGAACGCACTTCTCAGCCTACTATGCAGGGCCCAATTTGCCTAATAAGCCGAGTTTTCACGAATTAATTGTTTTTCGACTACCTAACCTACCTAACCTAACCTACCCTAACTTTTTCGGCTACACAACTTAACCTAACCTATAAAGATAGGTTAGGTTAGGTTAGGTAGGGTTGGTTAGGTTCGGTCATATATCTACGTTAATTTTAACTCCAATAAAAAAAAATTGACATCATACATAATGAAATGGGTAGCTTTATCACTTCATAAGAAAAAAATACGAGAAAATATATTAATTCAGGAAAACTTGGCTTATTAGGCAAATCGGGCCTTGCATAGTAGGCTGAGAAGTGCGTTCTGGCTACTAGGTACGACATATATATATATATATATATATATATTTGCTAATTTTTATATGGGAACCATCGAAGATAGGGTCTTCAGTAGCAGACAAAAACCAACTGTATACTGCCGTTATGTAGATGACATATTCGTAATAGTAAAAGACTCAGATGAACTAATTGACCTAAAAAGACACCTAGAGAGAGAGTCAGTACTCCGATTTACACATGAAAATAGTGAAAATAACAGTCTGCCATTCTTGGATGTACTAATAACAAAAACAGGAACCTCTTTAAGCACCAACGTATATACCAAGCCCACCAACATAGGATTATGCCTGAACGGTAGAAGTGAGTGCCCCCAAAGATACAAAGCCAGTGTTCTCAATGCTTATATTCGTCGAGCGCTTACCCACTGCTCTGAATGGAGCAACGTGAGTAGAGAGTTTGAAAGAGTAACTCAGGTATTGGTGAACAACGGATATAGCAACGCGGAAATAAACGCTGCTATAAGAAGACACTTGGACCGTTGGTATAATTCAGAACCTAGAACAGAAACCACAACACCCCCAATAAAATTATATTACAAATCAACCATGCACAGTGAACATATAAAAGAGGAAAGAATAATGAAAGAAATAATCCGTAAAGGAGTAAAAAGCACTACTCCTAACCAAAACATAAACCTGATAATATTCTACAAAACCAAGAAGACTTCCGAACTCCTGATCAAAAACAGCCCGAAGCCGACGGAGAACCCTCTACAGCAGTCAAGCGTTGTATACATGTACACTTGCCCCCACGAAGGATGTAACCTTCAATGTAAGTACATAGGTATGACGTCGACCAAGCTGACGAGGCGTTTGACATGCCATCTTCAATCTGGTGCCCCTAGGAATCACATGAGACAAGCCCATGACATTACTCTAACAAGAGAAATGTTGAACAAGAATACTTGCATAATAGACAAAACCCAAGATTCAAGAAGATTACAAATTCTTGAGGCAATTCACATAAGAATAGAGCGACCTACCATGAACACCCAAATCACGGAACTATTTACTCTACCCACCATGAGAGTAAGGACAAGACAAGAACATATCGATGCCAACACAGAAGACAATGTCCAACATAACAGGCCAATTACACTGGATTAATCTTTGTGTTTAGATAGGAGATGCCTCGTATGGGCCAATAAGCCTTCTGCAGCCCCTATGTTTATCCCTTATGTATCCCCCCCATGTTTTTCACCTTCATTGTATTATCACCTGACCTAATGCGGGTATAAAATCAACTAGTATTGTAAGATCTGTTCACTTGAGAATGAACCATGGAGGTTCGAAACGTCGTGCAAATTATACAAATAAGTGTAATACACTCTATAGTAAATCACTTCTTTTCTTCACCTTAAAAGTACGAAAATGAGTTTTGGAGAACTCCTATTTCAATTAAGCCCTGATGCTAAGAAAATAGTTAGAGGGATAGAAGCCCTAAACCAGAAAATAATAAATACAGAATATGCGGTCATATTCAATGAAACATGTTTGAAAGAAAACCTGCTGCCAGTATACACCAATATATATATATATATATATATATATATATATATATATATATATATATATATAAATGACCCCTCACTTGCTCTAGTGCTCTTGGGAGGTGGTGATCTTTGTGGTATTTAAATACTCCGAAGTTACCATCTCTTTTAAGGGTCTGAGCAGGTGGTGGAGAGGGTTAAGGCGTACCTGTTATGCCAGTTGCTGGAAGGCTTCTGTGCTGGCTAGGGTTCGAGTCTCCTGGTGGGAAAGTGTTCTAAAGTTATATATATATATATATATATATATATATATATATATATATATATATATATACAACTTTAGAACACTTTCCCACCAGGAGACTCGAACCCTAGCCAGCACAGAAGCCTTCCAGCAACTGGCATAACAGGTACGCCTTAACCCTCTTCACCACCTGCTCAGACCCTTAAAAGAGATGGTAATTTCGGAGTATTTAAATACACCAAAGATCAACACCTCCCAAGAGCACTAGAGCAAGTGAGGGGTCATTTAGACGTTAATTTCATCAAGTCCCTGTTAATATGGGAAGACACAGTGTCTATGCTTAAGGCACAACTCTCCTAAACACGAGAGTGAAGTATACAACTTTAGAACACTTTCCCACCAGGAGACTCGAACCCTAGCCAGCACAGAAGCCTTCCAGCAACTGGCATAACAGGTACGCCTTAACCCTCTTCACCACCTGCTCAGACCCTTAAAAGAGATGGTAATTTCGGAGTATTTAAATACACCAAAGATCAACACCTCCCAAGAGCACTAGAGCAAGTGAGGGGTCATTTAGACGTTAATTTCATCAAGTCCCTGTTAATATGGGAAGACACAGTGTCTATGCTTAAGGCACAACTCTCCTAAACACGAGAGTGAAGTATACAACTTTAGAACACTTTCCCACCAGGAGACTCGAACCCTAGCCAGCACAGAAGCCTTCCAGCAACTGGCATAACAGGTACGCCTTAACCCTCTTCACCACCTGCTCAGACCCTTAAAAGAGATGGTAATTTCGGAGTATTTAAATACACCAAAGATCAACACCTCCCAAGAGCACTAGAGCAAGTGAGGGGTCATTTAGACGTTAATTTCATCAAGTCCCTGTTAATATGGGAAGACACAGTGTCTATGCTTAAGGCACAACTCTCCTAAACACGAGAGTGAAGTATACAACTTTAGAACACTTTCCCACCAGGAGACTCGAAAGTGTTCTAAAGTTGTATACTTCACTCTCGTGTTTAGGAGAGTTGTGCCTTAAGCATAGACACTGTGTCTTCCCATATTAACAGGGACTTGATGAAATTAACGTCTAAATGACCCCTCACTTGCTCTAGTGCTCTTGGGAGGTGTTGATCTTTGGTGTATTTAAATACTCCGAAATTACCATCTCTTTTAAGGGTCTGAGCAGGTGGTGAAGAGGGTTAAGGCGTACCTGTTATGCCAGTTGCTGGAAGGCTTCTGTGCTGGCTAGGGTTCGAGTCTCCTGGTGGGAAAGTGTTCTAAAGTTGTATACTTCACTCTCGTGTTTAGGAGAGTTGTGCCTTAAGCATAGACACTGTGTCTTCCCATATTAACAGGGACTTGATGAAATTAACGTCTAAATGACCCCTCACTTGCTCTAGTGCTCTTGGGAGGTGTTGATCTTTGGTGTATTTAAATACTCCGAAATTACCATCTCTTTTAAGGGTCTGAGCAGGTGGTGAAGAGGGTTAAGGCGTACCTGTTATGCCAGTTGCTGGAAGGCTTCTGTGCTGGCTAGGGTTCGAGTCTCCTGGTGGGAAAGTGTTCTAAAGTTGTATACTTCACTCTCGTGTTTAGGAGAGTTGTGCCTTAAGCATAGACACTGTGTCTTCCCATATTAACAGGGACTTGATGAAATTAACGTCTAAATGACCCCTCACTTGCTCTAGTGCTCTTGGGAGGTGTTGATCTTTGGTGTATTTAAATACTCCGAAATTACCATCTCTTTTAAGGGTCTGAGCAGGTGGTGAAGAGGGTTAAGGCGTACCTGTTATGCCAGTTGCTGGAAGGCTTCTGTGCTGGCTAGGGTTCGAGTCTCCTGGTGGGAAAGTGTTCTAAAGTTGTATACTTCACTCTCGTGTTTAGGAGAGTTGTGCCTTATATATATATATATATATATATATATATATATATATATATATATATATATATACACCTGTCTCTCCTGCTTTGACAGGGTAACATAGATTCTATAGAAACTAGTGAAATATTAAACACTTAACCACTGAAGGTGATTAAGATGCTTTTACAAGCTCAGGTTATTGGTAATTACATAAGATATATTACACATTGTAAAGGTACAATACATTGTATAATAGATGTATTACATTGTCAATCTCTGGTACAAGTCCAATATATTATCATCAAGTGTTCCAGCACTCATATAGTAGTTACAGAGTTCAGCATACCTTAGCCCAGGAGGGCGAAAGTCAGTATGGGACATTCTACAATAATGTTCAAGAGTGTATGTTTTCTCTCTCACACAGTTGACACACATGGTGTATTGGACACTTTCACACAGTTGACACACACACATGGTGTATTGGACACTTTCACATAGTTGACACACACGGTGTATTGGACACTTTCACACAGTTGACACACATGGTGTATTGGACGCTTTCACACAGTTGACACACATGGTGTATTGGACACTTTCACACAGTTGACACACACGGTGTATTGGACACTTTCACACAGTTGACACACACGGTGTATTGGACACTTTCACACAGTTGACACACACACATGGTGTATTGGACACTTTCCCACAGTTGACACACACACATGGTGTATTGGACACTTTCACACAGTTGACACACACGGTGTATTGGACACTTTCACACAGTTGACACACATGGTGTATTGGACACTTTCACAGTGGACACACATGGTGTATTGGACACTTTCACACAGTTGACACACACGGTGTATTGGACACTTTCACACAGTTGACACACACACATGGTGTATTGGACACTTTCACACAGTTGACACACACGGTGTATTGGACACTTTCACACAGTTGACACACACATGGTGTATTGGACACTTTCACACAGTTGACACACACATGGTGTATTGGACACTTTCACACAGTTGACACACACATGGTGTATTGGACACTTTCACAGTGGACACACATGGTGTATTGGACACTTTCACAGTGGACACACATGGTGTATTGGACACTTTCACACAGTGGACACACACGGTGTATTGGACACTGTCACACAGTTGATACACACGGTGTATTGAACACTTTTACTTTACCTAGACAACCTTAGCAGGCTTTCTGTCCCCGACTATGGAAGCCTGTCCAGGCCGGACCAAAACGTCGTCGTCCCTTCACTTTCTAGTGTGTGGTCTGGTCAACATATTTCAGCCACGTTATTGTGACTCCTCGCCTACATATGGAAGCCTGCCAGCCACCTGCTGGATGGTAGAGGCACAAGACGGCCGTGTGTGTGTGTGTGTGTGTGTGTGTGTGGTTGAAAATAATAATCTCGTGCATTGTTGCGTGGTTCTCCTTCCACCTCACGTCCCGTCCCACATCCCACCTCCGTCACGTCCCGTCCCACATCCCACCTCCGTCCCACCTACGTCACGTGCCGTCCCACGTCCCACCTCCGTCCCACCTACGTCGCCTCCCACTCGCCAGCAGGAGTAGGAGCGCCCAGTCACCCTCTCCCACGGCCCGGCACCCGTCTCCTCCCACGTCCCTCACTGTCTTTAACAAATTCAAATTCAAATTTATATTCAGGTAAAAGTACAAACATAGAACATCAGTTACAGACAATGTTGGATATATAGAGAGAGGTAGTACATGCAATACCTACAGCCACTAGTACACACAGCGTTGTGGGCAAAGTGTTAACATTATGTTGCTGTTATTATTGATGTTGTTGCTGTTATTACTGATGTTGTTGCTGGTATTACTGATGTTGTTGCTGTTATTATTGATGTTGTTGCTGTTATTATTGTTGTTGCTGTTATTATTGATGTTGTTGCTGGTATTACTGATGTTGTTGCTGTTATTATTGATGTTGTTGCTGTTATTATTGATGTTGTTGCTGTTATTATTGATGTTGTTCCTGTTATTATTGATGTTGTTGCTGTTATTATTGATGTTGTTGCTGTTATTACTGATGTTGTTGCTGTTATTATTGATGTTGTTGCTGTTATTATTGATGTTGTTGCTGTTATTATTGATGTTGTTGTTATTATTGATGTTGTTGCTGTTATTATTGATGTTGTTGCTGTTATTATTGTTGTTGCTGTTATTATTGATGTTGTTGCTGTTATTATTATTGTTGTTGCTGTTATTATTGATGTTGTTGCTGTTATTATTGATGTTGTTGTTATTATTGATGTTGTTGCTGTTATTATTGATGTTGTTGCTGTTATTATTGATGTTGTTGCTGTTATTACTGATGTTGTTGCTGTTATTACTGATGTTGTTGCTGTTATTATTGATGTTGTTGCTGGTATTACTGATGTTGTTGCTGTTATTATTGATGTTGTTGCTGTTATTATTGATGTTGTTGCTGGTATTACTGATGTTGTTGCTGGTATTACTGATGTTGTTGCTGTTATTATTGATGTTGTTGCTGGTATTATTGATGTTGTTGCTGTTAATACTGATGTTGTTGCTGGTATTACTGATGTTGTTGCTGTTATTATTGATGTTGTTGCTGGTATTACTGATGTTGTTGCTGTTATTATTGATGTTGTTGCTGTTATTATTGATGTTGTTGCTGGTATTACTGATGTTGTTGCTGGTATTACTGATGTTGTTGCTGTTATTATTGATGTTGTTGCTGTTATTACTGATGTTGTTGCTGGTATTACTGATGTTGTTGCTGTTATTATTATTGTTGTTGCTGTTATTATTGATGTTGTTGCTGTTATTATTGATGTTGTTATTATTGATGTTGTTGCTGTTATTATTGATGTTGTTGCTGTTATTATTGATGTTGTTGCTGTTATTACTGATGTTGTTGCTGTTATTACTGATGTTGTTGCTGTTATTACTGATGTTGTTGCTGTTATTATTGATGTTGTTGCTGTTATTATTGATGTTGTTGCTGTTATTATTGATGTTGTTGCTGTTATTATTGATGTTGTTGCTGTTATTACTGATGTTGTTGCTGTTATTATTGATGTTGTTATTATTGATGTTGTTGCTGTTATTATTGATGTTGTTGCTGTTATTACTGATGTTGTTGCTGTTATTACTGATGTTGTTGCTGTTATTATTGATGTTGTTGCTGGTATTACTGATGTTGTTGCTGTTATTATTGATGTTGTTGCTGTTATTATTGATGTTGTTGCTGTTATTATTGATGTTGTTGCTGGTATTACTGATGTTGTTGTTGTTATTATTGATGTTGTTGCTGTTATTATTGATGTTGTTGCTGTTATTATTGATGTTGTTGCTGGTATTACTGATGTTGTTGTTGTTATTATTGATGTTGTTGCTGTTATTATTGATGTTGTTGCTGTTATTATTGTTGTTGCTGTTATTATTGATGTTGTTGCTGTTATTACTGATGTTGTTGCTGTTATTATTATTGTTGTTGCTGTTATTATTGATGCTGTTGCTGTTATTATTGATGTTGTTGCTGTTATTATTGTTGTTGCTGTTATTATTGATGTTGTTGCTGTTATTATTGTTGTTGCTGTTATTATTGTTGTTGTTCCTGTTATTACTGATGTTGTTGCTGTTATTATTGATGTTGTTGCTGTTATTACTGATGTTGTTGCTGTTATTATTGTTGTTGCTGTTATTATTGATGTTGTTGCTGTTATTATTGATGTTGTTGCTGTTATTATTATTGTTGCTGTTATTATTGATGTTGTTGCTGTTATTACTGATGTTGTTGCTGTTATTATTGTTGTTGCTGTTATTATTGTTGTTGTTCCTGTTATTATTGATGTTGTTGCTGTTATTATTGATGTTGTTGCTGTTATTATTGATGTTGTTGCTGTTATTACTGATGTTGTTGCTGTTATTATTGATGTTGTTGCTGTTATTATTATTGTTGTTGCTGCTATTATTGATGTTGTTGCTGTTATTATTGATGTTGTTGCTGTTATTATTGATGTTGTTGCTGTTATTATTGATGTTGTTGCTGTTATTACTGATGTTGTTGCTGTTATTATTGATGTTGTTGCTGTTATTATTGATGTTGCTGTTATTACTGATGTTGTTGCTGTTATTATTGATGTTGTTGCTGTTATTATTGATGCTGTTGCTGTTATTATTGATGTTGTTGCTGTTATTATTGTTGTTGCTGTTATTATTGTTGTTGTTCCTGTTATTATTGATGTTGTTGCTGTTATTATTGATGTTGTTGCTGTTATTACTGATGTTGTTGCTGTTATTATTGATGTTGTTGCTGTTATTATTGATGTTGTTGCTGTTATTACTGATGTTGTTGCTGTTATTATTGATGTTGTTGCTGTTATTATTGATGTTGTTGCTGTTATTATTGATGTTGTTGCTGTTATTATTGTTGTTGCTGTTATTATTGTTGTTGTTCCTGTTATTATTGATGTTGTTGCTGTTATTATTGATGTTGTTGCTGTTATTATTGATGTTGTTGCTGTTATTACTGATGTTGTTGCTGTTATTATTGATGTTGTTGCTGTTATTACTGATGTTGCTGTTATTATTATTGTTGTTGCTGTTATTATTGATGTTGTTGCTGTTATTATTGTTGTTGCTGTTATTATTGATGTTGTTGCTGTTATTACTGATGTTGTTGCTGTTATTATTGATGTTGTTGCTGTTATTATTATTGTTGTTGCTGTTATTACTGATGTTGTTGCTGTTATTACTGATGTTGTTGCTGTTATTATTGATGTTGTTGCTGTTATTATTGATGTTGTTGCTGTTATTATTGATGTTGTTATTATTGATGTTTTTGCTGTTATTATTGATGTTGTTCCTGTTATTATTGATGTTGTTGCTGTTATTATTGATGTTGTTGCTGTTATTATTATTATTGATGTTGTTGCTGTTATTATTGATGTTGTTGTTATTATTGATGTTTTTGCTGTTATTATTGATGTTTTTGCTGTTATTATTGATGTTGTTGCTGTTATTATTGATGTTGTTCCTGTTATTATTGATGTTGTTCCTGTTATTATTGATGTTGCTTTTTGCTGTTATTACTGATGTTTGTATCATCGGCAAATTTCCAAATGTTGCTACTCAATCCTAAATTTAAATCATTTATATATATTATAAACAACAGAGGTTCCAGAACAGAGCCTTGAGGCACTCCACTTAGAATGGTATTTGCAATTATTGATTCAAGTAACTTTCCCACAATAGACGTTAGGCTAATTGGTCGATAGTTAGACGCAAGTGATCTATCTCCTTTCTTAAAAACTGGTATCACATTAGCAGCTTTCCATAACTCTGGCACTCTGCCTGACTCTATTGATTTATTAAATATGGTAGACAGTGGCTCGGAAAGCTCCTCTTTGCATTCTTTAAGCACCCTGGCAAACACTTCATCCGGCCCTGGGGATTTGTTAGTTTGAGTTTTACTATTTGTTTAAGAATATCCTCCCTGGTAACTGCTAAACTCGTCAACCTGTCCTCGTCCCCACCCACATAGACTTGTTTGGCTGAAGGCATATTGTTAAGTTCCTCTTTAGTAAATACAGATACAAAATATTTATTAAAAATACTACTCATCTCCTCGTCATTATCCGTTATTTGACCTGTCTCACTTTTTAATGGACCTATCCTTTCCCTAATCTTTGTTCGATATAACTAAAAAAACTTCAGGATTTGTCTTTGCTTGCTCTGCTATGCGAACTTCATAGTTTCTTTTTGCTTTCCTTATCTCCTTTTTAACATTTTTAACCAGTTGTGCGAATTCCTGTTCTAAACTGACCTCCCCATTCTTAATCCTTTTGTTCCACGCTCTCTTTTTACCTATAAGGTTCTTCAGATCCTTTGTTATCCACTTTGGATCATTAGTATTCGATCTATTCAATTTATATGGTATACTACATTCCTGGGCTTTGCTTAGAATATTTTTACATAGGTTATATTTTGAATCCACATCGAAATCCCCTTTTACGTCACCTATCGCTGGGTTCACGTCTAGCTCCATGACCGGCCCACACCCCATACCCAAGACTTTCCAATCTATTTGACCCAAAAAATTTCTTAGGCTATTGAAATCAGCTTTTCTAGAATCTGGCTCTTTAACAGAATTTTCTCTTACAGGTCTATTACATTCTATGCTAAATCTGATTTCTTTGTGATCACTGTTCCCTAGCTCACTCCCTATTTCGATGTCATTAATTTGTGTTTCCCTGTTAGTTAACACTGGAGCACCTTACCAGTTACTCCTGCATGTTTCTCCAGCTTATGCATCAGCCTCTTATGGGGTACTGTGTCAAAGGCTTTCCGACAGTCCAAGAAAATGCAATTCGCCCAGCCTAATCTTTCTTGCTTAATCTTTGTTGGAGAATTTTATTGAGCCAGTTAGGCAAGATTTACCCTCCCTGAACCCATGTTCATGGAAGTCTCTTCTCTCCAGATGTGTTACTAGGTTTTTCTCACAATCCTCTCCATCACTTTGCATGGTATACAAGTCAAGGACACTGGCCTGTAGTTCAGTGCCTCTTGCCTGTCACCCTTTTTGTATATTGGGACTACATTAGTCGTCTTCCATATTTTTGGTAGGTCTCCCGTCTCCAGTGACCTACTATACACTATGAAGAGTGGCAAGCAAAGTGCCTCTGCACACTCTTTCAGTATCCATGGTGAGATCCCATCTGGACCAACAGCCTTTCTCACATCCACATCCAACAGGTGTCTCTTGACCTCATCTCTTGAAATTTCGAACCCTTCTAAGGCTGCCTGGTTTACTGCCCCCTCTCCTAGTGCAGTGACCTCACCTTGTTCTGTTGTGAAGAACAAGGAACCTGGAACCTCCTGTTGAATTCTTCACACACCTCTTTGTCATTCTCTGTTTACCTATCCTTGTCTGTTCTAAGTTTCATTACCTGTTCTTTTGCTGTTGTTTTCCTCCTGATGTGACTGTGGAGTAGCTTTGGTTCGGTCTTGGCTTTGTTTGTTATATCATTTTCATAGTTTTTCTCAGCTTCCCTTCTCACACTAATATACTCACTCATGGTTCTCTGGTATCTCTCTCTGCTTTCTGGTGTTCTGTTATTCCGGAAGTTCCCCCGTGCCCTTTTGTTCAGTTCCTTTGCTTTCATACATGTCCTATTAAACCATGGATTATTCTTTTGATAATCGGTTTTTTTCCTTTTGGGCCGGGATAAACCTGTTTACTACCTCCTGACACTTTTAGGTGACATAGTCCATCATGTCTAATACGGACTTAGTTCTGAAGTCTGTGTCACAAGGTATTTCCCTTAGGAAACTTCTCATCTCCTCATAATTCCCATTTCGGTACGCCAGCCTTTTGTTTCCTAGTTCTTTTTTTGAGAGATAAATCCTAGCTCTACCAGATACTCAATGATCAATACACTGTGATCACTCATTCCAAAGTTATCTTGGGAATGATTCTCATTCTTAGCTTCCCTTATATCCCACTCATTTAGGGTAAATATCAGATCAAGCATAGCTGGTTCATCTTCCCCCTCTCATTCTTGTGGGTCTCTTGATGTGTTGATTTAGAAAGTTTCTTGCTGCCACGTCCAGCAGCTTACCTCTCCATGTATCTGGTCCTCCATGTGGGTCTCTGTTCCCCCAATCTATCTTCCCATGGTTGAAGTCTCCCATTATTAGTAGTCCAGATCCGTTCCTGCTAGCAAGAGATGCTGCTCTCTCTATTATATTGATGGTGGCCATGTTTTTCTATCATATTCCTGTCTGGGTCTTCTGTCATTTGGTTGTGGATTATATATGACTACGACTATAATTTTTTTGTCCTCCAATTGCTATGATACTTGTTATGTAGTCACTGAAATCTTCACAGCCCTGAATAACCATCTCCAAACTCCAGCCTTTTCTTATCAGCAGAGCTACACCACCTCCTCTTCCTTCTCTCTCTTTCCTCACAACACTGTAGTCCTGTGGAAACACTGCATTTGTTATGGTTTTCGTTAGCTTTGTTTCTGTGAGTGCTATTATGTCTGGGTTTTCTTCTAGAATCCATTCTCCAAGTTCATTTGTTTTATTTGTAATCCATTCTATGTTAGTGTACATTGCCTTGAGGCTCACTTTCTTCTGTCCCTTCTCATGTCCCTTTCTTCTTGGTGGATGTTCTGCTGATGTGGGAAGCTGTTCCATAGGTGTGTGTGTGTACTCACCTATTTATACTCACCTATTTGTGCTTGCAGGATCGAGCATTGACTCTTGGATCCCGCCTTTCTAGCCATCGGTTGTTTACAGCAATGATTCGTGTCCCATTTCCATATCATATCTGGTTTTAACATTATGAATAGAGATTGCTTCCACAACTTGCTCCTTAAGTGTATTCCATTTTCTCACCTCTCTCACATTAAAAGAAAACTTCCTAACATCTCTGTGACTCATCTGAGTTTCCAGCTTCCACCCATGTCCCCTCGTTCTGTTAGTATTCCATGTGAACATTTCGTCTATTTCCACTTTGCCAGTTCCCCTGAGTATTTTATACGTTCCTATCATATCCCCCCTCTCCCTTCTTTTTTCTAGTGTCGAAAGGTTCAGTTCCTTCAGGAGCTCTTCATATCCCATCCCTCGTAACTCTGGGACAAGCCTCATCGCAAACTTCTGAACTTTTTCCAGTCTCCTTATGTGTTTCTTCAAGTGGGGACTCGATGATGGCGCTGCATATTCTAATACTGGTCTCACGTAGGCAGTGTAAAGCGCCCTAAAAGCCTCCTCACTTAGGTTTCTGAATGATGTTCTAACTTTTGCCAGTGTAGAGTATGTTGCTGTCGTTATCCTATTTATATGTGCCTCAGGAGTTAGATTAGGTGTTACGTCCACTCCCAGGTCTCTTTCTCGAATCGTTACAGTTATGCAGTTCCACTTCATCGTGTACTGTCCCTTTGGTCCCCTATCACCTGATCCCATTTCCATAACTTTACATTTACTCGTGTTTAACTCCAGTAGCCATTTCCCTGACCATCTCTGCAACCTGTCCAGGACCTAGATTCACGAAGCTCCATGTATTTCTTCGTAAGTAGGTTTGCTACGAAGGTTCCTAAGTATGCCCCCTAAGAAGATGTTTAGGTGCAATTCACGTAGGTCCACTTAGGAAGATATTTGTTGGTTCACCTGCGTGCCGATAGAGGTCACTACTGTGTTTCGTTTGACCAATCAGAGAGCAGCAACATTCTTCATATTGAAGATTTAGCGCTGGCTTATCGGAGCTCTATTGCCTCCTATTTATGTCGAATTTTCTTATAAAATTAGTATATTTCGAAGTAAAACAATGTTTTTTCAACTTCTACAGCCAGCACGGACATTGTAGTAAACAAATATGTTACATTTGTTGTTGACCTACGTAATTCTAAGAGATACTGTGTAGCTGTCCTTGTTGCTCGGAAGATGCGCTGACAATTATTGTATATATTTACTGAATTTACCCAAGGGCCACTAACTATCTAGTGACCTCGAAGAGGACAGAAAGCAGGCGGCTTGTTAAAGGGCCCGCCAATTGTCTTAATGATATTTTTTAGCTGGAGTTTGGCATTTACGGCTTCAGCGGGTAGGCGGTTCCATGGGTTTATAACCGTCTTTGTGGAAAAAACATCTGTTTTCAGTCCTACTTGAGAGAACATACTCTCCAACACTATATCTGTGATTGTCCTGTTATCAGTGACTTCATACCAAATGGTATGAGGTATTTTCAGCTCTGTAATTACTTCATACACTCAGGAATATTGGAAGATATTCTTGTGCTGCACCCAGATTTTGCCAGTGGAGGCTAATAGATCAGCATTAAGTATTTTGTTCTCTCCTAATTCCATGTATGACTGGCCATCCTGTGAGGTGAGGATGTTGGGTGAGCTTGTAGCTAGTTTTTTATCTACACTGTGTGGTCCTTTAGACAGAATAGGGAAGCAGCACATTGCTGTGTATACCTAAACATGTTTAAAAATACATTGTTTGAGAGGAGTTTTGTAGAAACTGGTAAGAGTAATTATAATATAATGTTTCCATGATTCAGTGCTTACCTCTTGTGAAAATCGCGAAGAGTTGTTTAGTCAGAGTTGATTTGTTTTTTGTATTGAGGCTGGTATTTTCCAAATTGATTCCATGTATGTCTAACCATCCTGTGAGATGGGAGTATTAGATAAACTTATAGCTAGTTTTTTATCTACACTGTGTAATATTCCATATAGAATAGGGTAGCAGCACATTGCTGTGTATACCTAATCTTCTTAATAAAAAAAATCAGTAATAAAGATTTTAAATTATAGTTTGTATTATTACAAATACTGTATTATCCTTATTAAATCATGTTAACCATGGATCATTAAGATTTCATGTTGATATGTAATAGTCATATTTCTTTTGAACTGCTAATCCATGCTAATCATTCATTAAATTGTGCATTATGTCTCAATTTTTCACTTCCTTGGATATACTGTACAGTACAAAAAGATAGGATAAAAATAAACCAGTAATATTGCTTTCATTATATTTTTTATTTAAATAACGACATCAATATTTTTACAGCTGACAGGATTTGTTTTACCATACAGGTGCATTATTTGTTAAAAAAAAATTGGTTTATTGTTACACACAATGGTGCTACATAGCCTTCCCAGCTTGGTGCCTTCTTTTAATACTTACTGATTAAAAAATAAATTTTATTCAGGAAAAGTACATACAGTTGATTTACAAACATAATGTTGGATTTATAGACAGAGCTAGTACATACAATACCTAAAGCCACTAATACTCATAGCATTTCGGGCAAGGTGTGGGGGGAAAAAAACACAGACTAAAACTTAATAGCAATCGAGATTAGGTATAAATTGTGTTCAAAGAAGGAATAAAAAATAAAAAAAGGAGGTAACAGCAGAAATCAGCAATTGTACATGTTGGTGAACAGCGTTATTTAAAAAATAGCAAGACATGGGTTGACATTTAGGGGGTAAGTTAGGTTACATGGAGTTAATTAGGCAGTACTTGGTTTTACTCTTAAAGTGGTTGAGAGAGGTACAGCCTTTGACATGATTCGGGAGGTCATTCCACATTCTGGATCCCTTGATTTGTAGAGCACTTCTAGTTTGGTTACACACAGCCAAATTGTGTAACAGGAAGAGGTTTTGGACACAAATTTGTTCCATGCTAAATGTAGAGGAATCAGCTGAGTATTCCTCAAATAAAATAAGTTGCCTCAGCTTATAAGGTAAATAAAATAAGCATTTCTCAAATAAGTAGCTGCCTCACCTCACTGCCTTACTGCTACATAGCCTTCCCGGCATGGTGCCTTCTTTTAAAAATTACTTGTTCCACACCCAAGTTGTGTAACAGGAAGAGGTCTTGGACCCCTACTTCCCTCTCTCTTTATTAATAGTCCATATAGTCATAATTATAGCTTTAAGTATTCAATGAATAAAGTTTGTGACATTTTTACCCTTCTCCTTACCTAACATCATTTGTGCAGCATATTTTTATTTATATGTCTAACCCAGATTTAATTTCAAAATAAAACCAAACTAAATAAATTAGAAATGGGTCTGTATAGCTAAGGTACACCCTTACTACTAGGTGAACAGGGGCATTTGGTGATAGTAAATGATCCCATCAGGCAGGGCTCATCACCTTCTCTCATATTTCATGTTCACCAGTGTTTATTTACTTAATAACTACGGGTATAATATCTTGCTATTATAAAACTAATTCTAATATCACAAAAGACATATTTACTCAAAGTTTCAAGCAGAGAATGCATATGTAACTAACACGAAGGACACCTCTTCACGAGATTCAATTTTTATAATCTTTTGTTTATGTTCCAAAATCTTAAAATCGATCCCAGTGTTATGTAGTGGAGAAAAATTGAGTTATATCCAGTTTACGTAAAGCGACGAGTGGTCGACACCACACTTAGATCCCAGACCAAACTTACGAAGGTTTTTCGACTTAGTGTAGCTACCTGAATACCGACGTAGCCGCCACGAAGGCGCTAAGAAGGAAAACATTCGTAGCTAAGAAGAAAAACCTTCGTGAATCTGGCCCCAGGTCCTCTTGGAGGATCCTACAATTCTCATTTCTCACAACTCTTCTCATTATGTTTGCGTCATCCGCGAACATTGACATGTAGGATTCCACTCCTGTAAACATATCACTTACATAAATTAGAAATAGAATTGGTCCCAGCACCAATCCTTGAGGTACTCCACTCGTTACTGTTCACCAGTCCGACTTCTCGCCCCTTACCATTACTCTCTGGCTCCTTCCTGTTAGGTAGTTCCTTACCCATGCTTGGGCTTTTCCCCTTACTCCTGCCTGGCTCTCAAGTTTGAATAGCAGTCTCATGTGCAGTACTGTATCAAAGGCCTTTTGGCAGTCTAGAAATATGCAGTCTGCCCAACCTTCTCTGTCCTGCCTTATCCATGTTATTTTATCATAGAATTCCAAAAGATTTGTTAAGCATGATTTCCCTGTCCAGAACCCATGTTGGTGTTTGTTTACAAACCTAACGTTCTCCAGGTGTGCAACAAGTCTTACCCTAATTATTCTTTCAAGTATTTTGCAAGGGATGCTTGTCAGTGATACGGGTCTGTAGTTAAGTGCCTCCTCCCTATCTCCTTTCTTGAAAATTGGTACGACATTTGCCTTCTTCCAGCAACTGGGCAATTCTCTCGACATAAGTAACTCATTAAAGATCATTGCCAGAGGCACGCTGAGAGCCTGCACTGCCTCTTTTAGTATCCACGGTGATACTTTGATTGGTCCAACCGCTTTAGCTGCATCCAGTGTTGTCAACTGTTTCATTACCTCCTCTGCTGTCACCTCTAGTCTTTCGTCTAGGTTAGTTTCTTCTAACAATGGGAGTTGCCCAGTCTCGGTTGTGAACACTCCATGGAAACTTGCATTCAGTACCTCGCAGATTTCCTTGTCACTTTCTGTATATGACCCTTCTGTTTTCCTTAGTCTTGTCACTTGGTCGTTTACCGACATCTTCCTTCTTAT